>NC_083580.1:17038096-17233096 GCF_027579695.1 Neoarius graeffei
CATATTTTAAGATTTTTTTCATTTTGATTTTAGGTCATAATTATCAAAATTAAAATAGAAAAATGATTGAAACATTTTAGCTTATGTGTTTATATACAGTACACACACACACACACACACACACACACAATGTGTAATCTTTATAAACAGCTTGAAAATTTTGGTTCTGTTCCTGACAAAATGGGGCAATTTTTGAGTCTCTATTACTTATCAGTGGATGACAACCTTTCGATACAGATAAATACAACAATATCAAGACTCCAGAGTTTAGATACACATCACTTTGCTTAGCTGCTCATTATTGACTATTTGTGAAGCTAATTTGCTACAGTCATTTTATCTCCTCATTCATATAACCAGCATTTTTTATTTGTGCTATCTACTGTTAGCCATCTCGTATCATCATTTCTCTATTTAAATTGTAATTATTTAAATGGCTTTTAGTTTTTCATCTCATCTCATTATCTCTAGCCGCTTTATCCTTCTACAGGGTCGCAGGCGAGCTGGAGCCTATCCCAGCTGACTACGGGCGAAAGGCGGGGTACACCCTGGACAAGTCGCCAGGTCATCACAGGGCTGACACATAGACACAGACAACCATTCACACTCACACCTACGGTCAATTTAGAGTCACCAGTTAA
The DNA here is from genome assembly GCF_027579695.1 of Neoarius graeffei. NCBI lineage: Eukaryota > Metazoa > Chordata > Actinopteri > Siluriformes > Ariidae > Neoarius > Neoarius graeffei. The sequence continues at coordinate 17,038,738 of NC_083580.1, forward strand.
CCTAACCTGCATGTCTTTGGACTGTGGGGGAAACCGGAGCACCCGGAGGAAACCCACGCGGACACGGGGAGAACATGCAAACTCCACACAGAAAGGCCCTCGCCGGCCCCGGGGCTCAAACCCAGGACCTTCTTGCTGTGAGGCGACAGCACTAACTACTACACCACCGTGCCGCCCGCTTTTAGTTTTTATTAAATTAATTTAGTCCTTAACTATTGCACTAAGTTAAAACTTGTGCGGGGAGGAAAGTGGGAAGATATGCAAACGCTACCAGCCTGTGCTTTTCTCAAACAATAGACACCTTATTGACACCACTATACATGAGTAAATGAATGATTAGTAAATTAATTTGTTTCCTATTAAATTAAATTCTGTCATCGTCTTCTTCCTCTCCTTCTTGTTCTTCTTTTTTCTAGAACAATCGGTACACAGTTTTGAAATGCATATAAAAATACAGTATTGCATGCCCTAAATACTCCAGAATGTGTTTTCAATGTTTTGTTGTACATGTGTTTGTGTGTTTTGCGGTGGGGAGCAGGTAATATCTTTGACTGGGTATTTCAGCGTAAACAATTGCTCTCTGCTGTGTTTGCAGTCCACTTGGCAGTTCATTAATCTGCCCAAATCCATGTGAATTCACCATCTAGCTCAATCTGTCTATCAAATATTCCTTCTTGATGCTCTTACTGTCCTCTTTCTCCCTTCCGTTTTCCCTGTGGTGCAGTGGAATGAGGGATTTCTGAGACGATGGGAGGATTGAGCAGAAGCTCTCTGATCTCTGAGTTCTTACACTGATCCTCACTCACATTATAAAGTCCACTTTATTCAATTCCATGTGTACTACAACTCCCATAATCCCTCACTTCAAAGCTAGAGACACTCGACCAGAAAGACCACAGTACTGTCTGCAATGGCAGTGTTGTACAGTGAGATTTCTGTATGGCTTTTAAGTACATGTGTGTATAAAACCTGAGTGCATGCACAATGAAACAAACTAAAACACCACCAACAACAACAATGTTACATTACATTATATTACATTACATGGCATTTAGCAGAGGCTTTTATCTAGAGCGACTTACAACAAGTGCAAAAGTCAGGTGCACGAAGTGCTGAACTTCTAGACAAGAAAGTTCTAGTGCCAATTGAACAAGTGACAACAATACCAAGTGTAATATTCTGTTGAATACCAATACTCAAACAGCCAAGGAAACAAACCAACCATACAAAGTGCAACTAAATAGAGAACTCAAAACGGCTAATCCCTGGCTAGACGGTACACAGCCTGGGTTGGTCTTGACTGAAACGCAGTTACACAGTGGGCAGGGAAGCAGGGGAGAGGTGCACCCTAAAGAGGTGAGTATTCAGTCTATGCTTGAAGGTGGTCAGGAAGTTGGCAGTTCTGACCTCAATGGGAAGGTCATTCCACCAATGGGGAACCAGGACAGACAGCAGTTTTGAGCAAGCTGGGCAGCAGTAGAGAGGAAGAGGGGTCAGGCGATCAGTAGGGATCTGGCTGGCATGTAGGGGTGGAACAGACACTGGAGGTATGCTGGCCTTAACCCCTTGAGAGCCTGGTAAGCTAGCACCAATATCTTAAATTTGATGAGAGCTGCGATAGGTAGCCAGTGCAAGTCGGCAAGCAGAGGGGTGACGTGAAGAACGAGGGAGGTTGTAGACCAGGAGAGCTGCAGCATTCTGGATGAGCTGCAGGGGTCTGATGGCAGAAGCTGGAAGGTTAGCTTTTATACTTCTTTGCAAAACTTTATTCATGTCATGTTCAGATATCAATCTTGTGAATTCAGCCTACTATGTGTAAAGCATTTTCATCTCATCTCATTATCTCTAGCCGCTTTATCCTGTTCTACAAGGTCGCAGGCAAGCTGGAGCCTATCCTAGCTGACTACGGGCAAAAGGCAGGGTACACCCTGGACAAGTCGCCAGGTCATCACAGGGCTGACACATAGACACAGACAACCATTCACACCTACAGTCAATTTAGAGTCACCAGTTAACCTAACCTGTATGTCTTTGGACTGTGGGGGAAACCAGAGCACCCGGAGGAAACCCATGCGGACAACATGCAAACTCCGCACAGAAAGGCCCTCGCTGGCCACGGGGCTTGAACCCGGACCTTCTTGCTGTGAGGTGACAGCACTAGCCACTACACCACTGTGACGCCCCTAAAGCATTTTAGGTCAATTAAAAATAAAATCTCATCCGTTTCATTTGTCTGGCTAAAAGAGCTTTGACGTGGCCAAAAAGAGCTGTCATTACTATGCCGACATTTATAAGACTCACAATAGTCTCATCTCATTATCTCTAGCCGCTTTATCCTTCTACAGGGTCGCAGGCAAGCTGGAGCCTATCCCAGCTGACTACGGGCGAAAGGCGGGGTACACCCTGGACAAGTCACCAGGTCATCACAGGGCTGACACATAGACACAGACAACCATTCACACTCACACCTACAGTCAATTTAGAGTCACCAGTTAACCTAACCTGTATGTCTTTGGACTGTGGGGGAAACCGGAGCACCCGGAGGAAACCCACACGGACACGGGGAGAACATGCAAACTCCACACAGAAAGGCCCTCGCCGGCCATGGGGCTCGAACCTGGACCTTCTTGCTGTGAGGCGACAGCGCTAACCACTACACCACCGTGCCGCCCTCACTCACAATAGTGTATCTTAGTAATAGTTACCAAGTTTGAAATATTTATTATACTATAGTGTTATAGTCTTATCTAAGGATAGGAAGTTCAATACGTGTGCTTATTTTATGGAACTGGCAATGTCCAGTAGGTCTGTTGGTTAACACATCTAACTAACAGACCACTACACACATATCCCTGTGTGTTATTAGAAGAAGAAGAAGAAGCTTTTATTTGTCACATGCACACTCAAGCACAGTGAAATTCATCCTCTGCATTTAACTCATCTGAAGCAGTGAACACATGCATGCACACATGCATGTGAGCAATGAGCACACACATATACCCAGAGCAGTGGGCAGCTATACTACAGCGACCAGGGAGCAGTTGTGGGTTAGGTGCCCTTGCTCAAGGGCACTTCAGCCCAACCTCAGGCCATGGCTGTCCCATGTTAATCTAACTGCATGTCTTTGAACTGCGGAGGAAACCGGAGCACCTGGAGGAAACCCACGCAGACATGGGGAGAACATGCAAACTCCACACAGAAAGGCCCCCGTCGGCCGCTGGGCTCAAACCCAGAACCTTCTTGCTGTGAGGTGACAGTGCTAACCATGACGCCCCCGTGTCACCCATCACTGAACAACTGAATTTTTTTTTTTTTAATTCAAACACATCACTGTTGAATTCCTGATTCTGATGGGTCAGAAAGTACTGATAATTTTTCTATAATAGAACAGCACAGATAGTTTGGCTATAAGAAATATCACAACTTTATGCACTCAGCAATGCACTCATCTTAATATGCTAGTGTTTCTAGTGACAACTCAATATATGCTCTATATAAACAGGTTATAAAATGTGTGTGATGTTCCGTCACTCCTACCACACACTTCATCACTGTCATACTGCCCTCATACATATCCTGCACCAACTTTTACATACTTCTCTGCTACTCCTGACTTCCTCATACAATACCACACCTCCTCTCTTGGCACCCTGCCATATGCTATAAGTCCACAAAGACACAATGCCTTCTGACCTTCTCTCTACTTGTACATCAACATACTCTCAGCAAAAATTGCATCTGTAGTGCTCTTCCCTGGCATAAAGCCATACTGCTGCTCACTACTCACCATGTCTCTTCTTCCCCTGGATTCTACTACTCTTTCCCATAACTTCATGGTGTGGCTGATTAACTTGATACCTCTATAGTTAGTACAGCTCTGCACATCACCCTTATTCTTGAAAATCGGTACAGTGCACTTCTTCTCTACTGCTTAGGCATCCTCGCAGTTTCAAAGATTGTATTTAACAATCTAGTTAAAAACTCCACTGCAGTATCTCTAAAACCTTGCCATGCTTCACAGGTATGTCATCTGCACCAACCATCTTTCCATTTTTCATCCTCTTCATAGCTGTCCTCACTTCATCCTTGCTAATCCATTGCACTTCCTCATTTGCAATCCCTAAAATCTGATTCACAATCCTCAGACCATCCAACTTTCTTGCTCTCTCATTTTCTTCATTCATCAGCCCCTCAAATTACTCCTTCCATCTCCTCAACCTACTCTACTCATTTGTCAGTACATTTCCATCATTATCCTTTATCACTCTAACCTGCTGCACATCCTTCCCAGCTTGGTCCTACTGTTTATCCAATCAGTACGAGTCCTTTTCTCCTTCCTTAGTGGCCAATCTCTCATACAACTTGCCATATGCCATAGGTGCTAAAAAAGGCAACTGGACTTGCTTGAAATCCTTGAAGACTTTTCACCTCTCATCAGAAAGGCTTCTTCAGTTTTGTCTGACAAGTGCGGAGTCTCCTTGACTTCTATCCTCTGTTCAGATGACACACCAAGTACCTTCCTAGCTGTCTTCCTCACCTCTTCTGTAGTAGTTGCCCAGCCATCTGGCAACTCTTCCTTATCACCCAGTGCTTGCCTTAACTCCTCCCTGAACTCCACCCTACAGTCTTGCTTCTTCAACTTCCACCATTTAGTCCTTGGCTCAGCTTTCACTCCCTTCCTCTTCTTAGTCTCCAAAGTCATCCTACAGACCACCAGCCAATGCTGCCTAGCTATGTTCTCCCCTGCCACTGCAGTCTCCAATCTCTTTCAGATTGGACCTCCTGCATAGGATATAGTCCACCTGTGTGCACCTTCCTCCACTCTTATATGTCACCCTGTGTTCCTTCTTCTTCTTGAAATATGTATACAACCCAGACACTTCCATCCTTTTTGCAAAATCCACCACCATCTGTCCTTCCACATTCTTGTCCTTGACATCATACCTACCCATCACCTCCTCATCACCTCTGTTCCCTTCACTAATATGCCTATTGAAGTCTGTTCCAATCACCACTCTCTCTTCCTTTGGTACACTCCAGAAATCTTCTTTCTCTTCTGTCTCACACCCGATTTGTGGGGCATATGCACTGACAACATTCATCATCACACCTTTAATTTCCAGCTTCATACCTACCACCTCTACCCCTTGCCTTTGGGCAAGACTCCAAGTGAGGAAGTGCATGGACGGCGTTACGGTCACCAGAACCATCTCCATTCGGGCCAATCAGAAGCCATGGCTGACAGGGGAAGTCTATAGGCTCCTGTGGGCTCGGAACGCCACCTTCAGAGCTGGGGACGAGGTGGGCCTGAAGACAGCTAGGGCCAATCTGTCACGAGGCATCAGGGTGGCTAAGAGACAGTATTCCAGGCACATTGCTGACCATTTCAATGACAGCAGAGACACCAGGAACCTGTGGCGGGAGATTCAGACCATCACAGACTACAAGCCCTCGCCACAGACCTGTGACAACTCCACGTCTCTGCTGAATCAGTTGAACGACTTCTTCACTCACTTTGAGGCAGACAACAGCACCATAGCACAGAAGACCCCCCCACCTCCCAGCGACCAGGTGTTGACGCTGTCCCCAGACAGTGTGAGGAGAGCTCTCAGGACGACAAATGCACGAAAAGCCCCGGGTCCTGATAACATTCCTGGTCGTGTCCTGAGAGACTGTGCCGAGGAGCTCACAGATGTCTTTACAGATATCTTCAACATCTCGTTGAGCCAGGCTGTTGTCCCCACATGCCTCAAAACCACCACCATCATCCCGGTCCCGAAGAAGCCATCTCCCTCCTGCTTCAATGACTACCGCCCTGTCGCACTCACTCCCATCCTCATGAAGTGCATCGAGCGGCTAGTCATGAGGCATATCAAGTCTGCCCTCCCCCAATCAATATCACTATTGAAAGAAAGCTTAACAAAACAATGCCATTATTAAAATAAGCTGTCCTGGAGCAACAACACCCGCATCACTGGCCAAAAAAGCCCAACAGCGTCTGTACTTCCTCCGCAAACTGAGGAGAGCAAGAGCCCCGGCCCCCATCATGCACACTTTCTACAGAGGCACCATCGAGAACATCCTGACCAGCTGCATCACCGTGTGGTATGGCGCTTGCACCGTGTCCTGCTGCAAGTCTCTGCAGCGCATCGTGAGAGCAGCTGAGAGGATCATTGGTGTCTCTCTCCCTTCTCTAACGGATAACTCCCGCCTCACCTGCAAAGCCATCAGGATTGCAGGTGACCCCACCCACCCATCTCACAGCCTCTTCAGTCTGCTGCCGTTGGGGAGGAGACTGCGGAGTCTCCGGGCCAAAACCAGCAGGCTCAAGAACAGTTTCTTTCACCAGGCAGTCAGGAGGCTCAACTCCCTCCCTGTTCTGCCCCTCCTCCCCCCTCTGCCCCCTGCCACAGATTCTGCTCGCACACCCCCCTTCAGCATCTGACATGTCATCCTCACAGTTCCCCCCCAACACACACACACACACACACACACACACACACACACACACACACACACACACACACACACACCTCATCGTTCATTAACACACTGAACTCAGGGACTGCACATCTCACTTTACCACGCTCATTTGCACTATTCCGCACTACCTCATCTTAACAGCTGCTAGTTTGTTTATACTGCTTGTTTCATGTTTACCTGCTATACCTCAACTGCCCTTGACTGTTTGGTTATTTGAACCAGTGTGTGTGTGTATGTATGTATGTGTGTATATATATGAGTGTTTAGTCTACGTCTAGTTCATATCTAGAGTGTTTAGTCTGTGTGTAGTTCTTATCTAGTGTTTACACTATTTATATTGTCTGAGTGTTTAGTCTACGTCTTGTTCTTATCTAGTGTTTATACTGTTTATTTATACTGTTTATATTGTCTGAGTGTTTAGTCTATGTCTTGTTCTTATCTAGTGTTTATACTGTTTATTTATACTGTTTATATTGAGTGTTTACTCTATGTCTAGTTCCTATCTAGAGCGTTTATACTGGTTTTTTTTCAATTATTCTATTTTTATTTATTGCATTGCCTGTTTGCACCGTGGGTCAGAGAGGACTGATATTTCATCTGTGCTGTATGTCGAGCATGTATAGCATATTTGACAATAAAGTTGACTTGACTTGAAAAAAAAAAGTACAACTTTGAGTTAGGTTTTGGTGCTGATACTTGATAATTTTCATCAGGAGTAACTCGCTCTGGCAAGTTTAGAGTTATTCCTTCATATGATTCCATTGGAGAATCTTGAGTTGATCTAGTATCAATACATTCACAGGCTTCAACCATGGTGCTGTGATTTGTACTTGTCATCTTTTCGATAGCTGGAAGTAATGCATGTGATGTGCCAATTGTACGTGCATTGCAGTAGCTTTCTAAAAATGCTGGGTGACCTCATCCATTGAATGATTGTTCATCTGCTTGAGGTCAAGTGAATTGCACCATTGGTCTCAATAAGAGGCTCTTTTGCTGAATCACATCCACTGTGCTGCTGTCCACAGTTTCGTCGTAACCCTGGTAGGGTGGCTTCTGGGTACTATGCCTTGCCAATGGGCAACCCGTGATTTTGTCTGGGACTGCTTATTGGTTATTCGCAGCTAACCTCTATATCTAGAGGTCGTTCCCCTATCCGCAACCTGGGGGCCCAGTGGATGGGTATTATCATCTCCACATCACAGCTTCCAGCTTCATACTCATCATTCTGTCTGACAGTCTTTTTGCCTTCAAAACACTCTTGGCATGTTCTTCTTTCAGGATAACCCTTACCCCATTTCTCCTCCCATTCACACCACGGCAGAACAGTTTGAATTCACCTCCAATGCTCCTGGCCTTGAGACCAGACTCCCTTTCCACCTGGTCTCTTGCACACACATTACATCCACCTTCCATCTCTCCATCATATCTGCAAGCTCTCTCTCTTTACCGGTCATAGCGCCAACATTCAAAGTTCTGACTCTCACCTCCGCACTCCTACCATTCCTCCTCTCATGCTGCCTCTACGGTAGGCATATCTTCCCCCTCTCCTTCTCCTTCACGCAGCAGTAGCATAGTTTCCATCGGCACCCAGGCCTCAATCAATCCAGTATGGAAATCTGACTTATTTTCCACATATTTGATTTGGCATAGGTTTTATACTGGATGCCCTTTCTGATGCAACCCTCCCCAGTCTATCCAGGCTTGCAACTAGCACTATGAATGCACTGGCTTGTGCAACCCCAGTGTCTGGGTTAGCATATTGCTGTCATGTAAAATGAATAAAAACTTGTGCTGTTATAGTAAAATAATAACTGTGGGGTGGTAACAAGTCACACCATCCTGTCGTTGATTATTTTCCTCTAACAGTGTGCCCATCATGTTTTATTCCTTATGTAATATTTTCAAAAGCCTGCTTAGTATTCGTCATAGTTAGGAATGTACACATTACCATTTAAACACAAGTGGTCACAGCAGTTAATAAAATATTAAAAATCACAAAGATTCATCATGTAAAACAAAAAAAAAAAAACCTGTGACTACTAAAACTACTATATTGCTATTTATTATTTACTGGTCATTTTTGTTACTAGTTTAAGAAGTCTAGCTTCTGTTTTGTTTACATTTCTGGCCATGATGATTTTCTCTTTGCCAGTATTCTCTTCTCTCTCTCTTTCTCTCTCTCTCTGGTATCTCACATGAGAGGTTTTAGCAACCTTTATTCTTTTTACCAAAATCAATAAATATGTAAATATATCAATACAAAGGGAAAGTGGTATTGTGTGCCTTTGTGCAATCTCATTCATTTAACATTCCTACTTCAGGATTCAACGAATTTCACTTTGGTTTGGCTGAGGCTAAGATTCGAGAGAGTTACCGTATATGATGAATGATGGTTTTGTGTTGGCACCTGCATTAAAGCATTAAAGCAGCTGCATTAAGTACTGTTTTAGGGCCAAACAATAATCAAGTTCTCTCTCTCTCTCCTACAGTTCTTCCTTTCTGTTTCTCTCTCATTTTATTAAACTCCTTCCTCAAAGAACAAGTGAAAGAAAGAATTACGAAGGAAAACTGGGCGGTGTTGCACCCATATTCTAATATAATTTTTAGAAATAGGCTGTTGACCTCATAGTTTTTCCCTGGGGATTTTTCAGTATGAGCTGTATTGAGGCACTTCAGTTAGAGCCTTAAACTTGTAACCTATTTGGCAGGAATGAAAGCATACAGCTCCACTTGCCCTTTGTGGATAAGGCTGGATGTCCCTGGCATCATTACATGTATCATTTGACAAATGTTAAATTTTATCCAATCTAGGTCAGCTGATGAAAGATAAGGGATTTGTTCAAGGACCCAACAGAGGCAGCTTGGGATTTAAACTTACAACCTTCTTCAATCAATAGTCCAGAGCCCAAACCACTGAGTCACATTCACTTACTGTATATTGAAAGGGGAAGAAAAAAAAAGCACAGGTGAATGGAGGCATATAGCCTTGAACAAGAAATTTAATACAGTGAGCGAGAAGGTGGGAATGGTATGGTGTCTTGCAAAAGTATTCATCCCCCCTGGTGTTTGCCCTGTTTTGTCACATTACAAGATAGAATTAAAATTGATTTTTGGAGGGTTAGCACCATTTGATTTACACAACATGCCTACCACTTTAAAGGTGCATTTTTTTTTAAATTGTGACACAAACAATAATTAAGATGAAAACACAGAAATCTGGAGTGTGCATAGGTATTCACCCCCAAAGTCAAGACTTTGTAGAGCCACCTTTTGCTGCAATTACAGCTGCAAGTCTCTTGGGGTATGTCTCTATTACAGTGCTCAGCATAAATGAGTACACCCCCTTTGAAAAGTAACATTTTAAACACTATCTCAATAAACACAAACAATTTCCAAAATGTTGAAAAGACAAAGTTTAATATAACATCTGTTTAACTTATAACGAGAAAGTAAGGTTAATAATATAAACTTAGATTACACAATTTTCAGTTTTACTCAAATTAGGGTGGTGCCATAGACGTCGCCAGACCCATTTTAGGGTAGCTCCAGCCACCCTATCTTATGGCAAAGCCACCCTATATTTTTTGCCCTTTTTTAAATTATTTATATTTTTATTTTTTTTCCCCCAAAAAAAACAAAGGCAGTAAAGCACTGAACATGAGCCATCAAGAACGCAAGTTAATCCGAACAACAGTTTCTGCTTGCTTATTTATTGTTTAATGCAATATTATTAATATCGTTATGATTCCTCCTCATTGGCTCTGTGTCAAGCGTCACGTCGAGTGGTAGGCTAGTAGGACTTAAAAAACTACGCGGGCATTCTGCAGCAGGCGCGGTGCGGGCTTCCATTGAGTTGGGTTTGCAGAGAGTCAGAATTCTATGCTTTCATTTGCAGACACACACGGTGAGATTGTAATTTGATGTCAGTGGTTCGCATTTGCTTAACTTTACCTAGGCTATATTGAGCAATGGGTAGTGAGGAAAGGCGATATTGTAGCTTTTCTATTTCAACTGTAAATCTGGCACGTTAGCATGGTGAACAAACTTACTAAGCTGTGTGGGTTGTAGCCTACTAGCATTAGTTTTGGCATGGAAAAAGATTATCTGTCTGTCTATCCTTTGGCTAGATGGATATACGAAGATTTTTTAAGAAAGGGAGTCTGGTGAAGTTGCTTCAGCAAGCAATTAAATGATGAAAGCAATTTTAAAATAGAATAGAAATGATGGGAAGTGTGTCCCCAAGGTGTGATGCTCTTGAAATAATGAATTGATTGACAGCCTTAGTAGGTGCTCTGAAAAATGTTCGGCGCGCACTGCGCGCGCACAATACCTTTTCTCCTCTGGGTGCTAAGCTACCCCTGTCTCTCAAACCTAGTGACGTCCCTGGGTGGTGCAAAAATGAGTACACCCCACAACAAAAACTACTACATCTAGTATTTTGTATGGCCTCCATAATTTTTAATGACAGCACCAAGTCTTCTAGGCATGGAATGAACAAGTTGGCGACATTTTGCAACATCAATCTTTTTCCATTCTTCAACAATGACCTCTTTTTGTGACTGGATGCTGGATGGAGAGTGAACACAAAAAATGTTACTTTTCAAAGGGGGTGTACTCATTTACACTGAGCACTGTAGTTTAGCACATTGAGCCATTGGGATTTTTGCCCATTCCTCAAGGCAAAACTGTTCCAACTCCTTCAAGTTAGATGGGCTGTGTTGGTGTATAGCAATCTTTAAGTTATGGCACAGATTCTCAAGTGGATTGAGGTCTGGGCTTTGACTAGGCCATTCCAAAACATTGAAATGTTTCCCTTTAAACCACTCCAGTGTAGCTTTAGCAGTATGTTTAGGGTCATAGGGTCATGTTCCAGCAAGACATTGTCCCACTCTCAAACCTCTGGCCGACTCAAACACGTTTTCCTCCAGAATTGCCCTGTATGTAGTGCCATCCATCTTTCATTCAATTCTGACCAGCTTTCCTGTCCCTGCAGATGAAAAATATCCCAACAGCATGATGCTGCCACCACCATGCTTCACTGTAGGAACGGTGTTCTCAGGGTGATGGGAAGTGTTGGGTTTGTGCCACATATGGCGTTTCCCATGATGGCCAAAAAGTTAAATTTTAGTCTCATCTGACTAGAGAATCTTCTTCCATGTGTTTGGGGAGTCTGCCAAATGATGTTTTCTTATTTTTTTCTTTAAGCAATGGCTTTTTTTCTGGCCACTCTTCCATAAAGCCCCACTCTCTGGAGTGTACGGCTTAAAGTGGTCCTATGCACAGATACTCCCATCTCCGCTGTGGATCTTTGCAGCTCCTTCAGTGTTATCTTTGGTGTCTTTGTTGTATCCTGATTAATGCCCTCCTTGCCTGGTCTGTCAGTTTTGGTGGGCGGCCTTCTCGTGTCAGGTTTGTAGTGGTGCCATGTTCTTTCCATTTTGCTGTAATGGATTTAATGGTGCTCCCTGGAGTACTCAAAGTTTGGGATATTTTTTATAACCCAACCCTGATCTATACTTCTCCACAACTTTGTCTCTGACCTATTTGGAGTGCTCCTTGGCTTTCATGTTGCTTGCTTAGTAGTGTTGCAGAGTCAGGGTCCTTCCAGAACAGGATGATTTATATAGACATCATGACAGATCATGTGACACTCTGATTGCACACAGGTGGATCTTAATCAATTAATTATGTGACTTATGAAGTTAATTGGTTTAACCAGCTCTTATTTAGAGGTTTCATACGAAAGGGGGTTAATACCTATACACACTCCAGATTTCTGTTTTTTCACCTTTAATTATTGTTTGTGGCACAATTAATTAAATAAATAAATAAATAAATAATGCACCTTTTAAATGGGAGGCATGTTGTGTAAATCAAATGGTGCTAACCCCCCAAAAATCAATTTTACAGTAATTCCAGCTTGTAATGCAACAAAACAGGACATACACGAATGGGGTGAATACTTTTGCAAGACACTGTATATAGAACAAGTGAAGCTGAATGTCTCATAATAATAATAATAATAATAATAGTCGTAGTAGTAGTAGTAGTAGTAGTAAAAGATATACAATAAAAATAATAATAAAATTACCTCCTCTGGCAATTTGTATTAGTATTTGTATAAACATTGGTTCCTAAAGACTTGTATTCTGTACTCTCTCTTTCCCCCCCTTCATGCCCCAGATGATGATGGTATTTGCTGTTTGCTGACAGGTGCATCCATCATCATAACACAATTGAGTTTCTCTCTTTTTCCCTTTCTGTTGTTGATAAAGTTGCTGACTAGCACCAAACCTCCAGGTGCGACTCAATAGCAGTTTGTGTAGCACTGAGGGGGAAAAGCAAGCAGAGCTCTCAGTGGAGCATAGTGTATTAATAGAGTTAGGACTTCAGTGGCATATGAGAGGGCTAGACTTTAAAACTACTTCATTATACTATTATTTAGGAAAATGATATTTAAAAAAGAAAACAGAAAAATAACGCATTATTGAAAGTTTCTCCACTAAACACCTCTGTGTTTTCTAAATTATGTTACGTATGTACCGGTATGGATGTTTGTATGTATGGATGTTCACCATTCAGAAAGTACTTTACTGCCTTATTCTAAGATGGATTAAATCCATTTGGCAGCACATTTTTACCTTGATACTTTTAACCTAAATGCAAAATAAAAAAAATCAAATTTGTGTTTTTTCAGTGCTGCCATGTTAAATACACTGAATAGGTTGGCAGAAATTTGTTAACAAGTGCCGTGGCAGTATATCTATGATTGACTTGTCTATGACTGTTTTAGTTAGAAACATGTCAACCTTAGCCTGACATAGACCAGGTTGGTCCAAAAGCACACATGTATATTGCCATAGTAACTGAGCGGGGCTCAAGATTAGCTTTCTTTGTAGAACCAAAAATTGATGGAAATTAGCTATGATTGAGTTTCATTTTATGGAATAACCTACAGCTCACTTGCTCTTTCTTATATATATATATATATATATATATATATATATATATATATATATATATATATATATATATATATATATATATACCTAACACTCAATGTTTCTTTTGTCATGTTTAATAAGAATAAAAATAGCATCTTGCTTTATCTGGCCTCCACTGTGGAAAATTTTTTTGATTACAATTTAAATGCTTTTGTAAAATTTATTTATATATAAAATAACCACATCATGAAGAATTAAAGCCCCTCCTTCACAGATGAGTGAAAATATTGAAGACATTTCCTCTTTTTGATTGCTTGGGTTAAAAATGCCAAGTTATGATGAGTGAATTGATTGTTCACTTAAATATGAATAATATGATACATTTTGGGTATTTGATATGGCGAAATAGGACAATAGGACACAATGGAAAAATCAAGAACACACCGGAAAGATGAGAATAACGGCGGTGGCAAAAGAACAGCGACTGTACTGGCTGAAGGTCACGCGGGTCTCTCCTGCGGTGTGTGAGCAACAGGACATCACTACCGCACCAGACGGAGCGCGAGGCGGGGGCGGGGCAAAATGACTGGCTGTAGATTCTATCAAAAGTTTGATCCAAATTGACCATGGTTGCAAAATATTGGCCAAAAATACGCAAACACTACGAAATATGAAAGTAAGATGAAAAAGAAACATTCTGTTTCCTTATACTGCAAGACTAAAACATAATAAAACTGTCAAAACTCATCTTTTCAGTGATAACATCCGAACAGATCACCCATGTAACAGAAAGACGGCAAATGTAAGCACGATCAACTTCTAACTGTTAGAGTGGAAAATTCCATTCTACACATGCAAATTGTTAATGTGTGTCCTTCCCCGCACACAAATAACACGCTACGGTAAAAAATAGACCACAACTCATTTTATAGCTCAGAAATTCATACAAGACCAGCTACCATCGTAACATATTCTGTAAGAAACATATTCTATACCTAACTTTCAGCTTTCATTTTAACAAACAAAATCGCAGATTTATAACTAAATTTTTATATGGCGTAGTGATTTTAAATGACTACTTTTGGTGAGGTAGTGACCTTGACCCTGAGGCTTTCCGTTTAGATCAAAACACATGATTGTATTGGTTTTGGGTATGCGGAAAATGGAGTTACAACGGTGATCAAATATTTTGCACGATGTTTTATTACGGTTATGATTATTCTGTGAGCGCACCAATCCTTAGGTGTATAAAGTGACAACTTAAAATACAATTAGTGATAACTGTAGACTTTTCAGTGGACTACAACCTTTTTAAGGGAATGCGATATAGTCAACCATTTATCATGTCCCAGATCAAGCCGCCATTTTTCCACAAATTTGCAGAATTTTTGCCAAATTCTGAAGAGTATTCACATCAAAGATTTAGTTTTATCTGTATTATTCCTTTCATCATTTTATTTCAAATTAAAACCATCACCATTCAAAACCGTATAGTTTACTGACTGTGAGTATATTTAGTGGCGTACCCCCACAGTACCCAGTTTCTGAGACAGACCCATATATACAGTGGTGCTTGAAAGTTTGTGAACCGTTTAGAATTTTCTATATTTCTGTATAAATATGACCTAAAACATCATCAGATTTTCACACAAGTCCTAAAAGTAGATAAAGAGAACCCAGTTAAACAAATGAGACAAAAATATTATACTTGGTCATTTATTTATTGAGGAAAATGATCCAATATTACATATCTGTGAGTGGCAAAAGTATGTGAACCTCTAGAATTAGCAGTTAATTTGAAGGTGAAATTAGAGTCAGGTGTTTTCAATCAATGGGATGACAATCAGGTGTGAGTGGGCACCCTGTTTTATTTAAAGAACAGGGATCTATCAAAGTCTGATCTTCACAACACGTTTGTGGAAGTGTATCATGGCACGAACCAAGGAGATTTCTGAGGACCTCAGAAAAAGCATTGTTGATGCTCATCAGGCTGGAAAAGGTTACAAAACCATCTCTAAAGAGTTTGGACTCCACCAATCCACAATCAGACAAATTGTGTACAAATGGAGGAAATTCAAGACCATTGTTACCCTCCCCAGGAGTGGTCGACCAACAAAGATCACTCGAAGAGCAAGGCGTGTAATAGTCGGCAAGGTCACAAAGGACCCCAGGATAACTTCTAAGCAACTAAAGGCCTCTCTCACATTGGTTAATGTTAATGTTCATGAGTCCACCATCAAGAGAACACTGAACAACAATGGTGTGCATGGCAGGGTTGCAAGGAGAAAGCCACTGCTCTCCAAAAAGAACATTGCTGCTCGTCTGCAGTTTGCTAAAGATCACGTGGACAAGCCAGAAGACTATTGGAAAAATGTTTTGTGGATGGATGAGAGCAAAATAGAACTTTTTGGTTTAAATGAGAAGTGTAATGTTTGGAGAAAGGAAAACACTGCATTCCAGCATAAGAACCTTGTCCCATCTGTGAAACATGGTGGTGGTAGTATCATGGTTTGGGCCTGTTTTGCTGCATCTGGGCCAGGACGGCTTGCCATCATTAATGGAACAATGAATTCTGAATTATACCAGTGAATTCTACAGGAAAATGCCAGGAGATCTGTCCATGAACTGAATCTCAAGAGAAGGTGGGTCATGCAGCAAGACAATGACCCTAAGCACACAAGTCATTCTACCAAGGAATGGTTAAAGAAGAATAAAGTTAATGTTTTGGAATAGCCAAGTCACAGTCCTGACCTTAATCCAATCAAAATGTTGTGGAAGGATCTGAAGCGAGCAGTTCATGTGAGGAAACCCGCCAGCATCCCAGAGTTGCAGCTGTTCTGTACGGAGGAATGGGCTAAAATTCCTCCAAGCCAGTGTGCAGGACTGATCAACAGTTACTGGAAACATTTAGTTGCAGTTATTGCTGCACAAGGGGGTCACACCAGATACTGAAAGCAAAGGTGCATATACTTTTGCCATTCACAGATATGTAATATTGGATCATTTTCCTCAATAAATAAATGACCAAGTATAATATTTTTATCTCATTTGTTTAACTGGGTTCTCTTTATCTACTTTTAGGACTTGTGTGAAAATCTGATGATGTTTTAGGTCATATTTATGCAGAAATATAGAAAATTCTAAAGGGTTCACAAACTTTCAAGCACCACTATGATCACTGTCATCTGTAAATGCAAACACAAATACACAGCTCATCATCAAGACCGAAGAAGGAAAAAAACATATAAATGTAGGTTGTGAAATGAGAGTCAGGTGTGCACCATTGATCCTTAAGGTGATGATACATGGGGCAATTTTTTGAGCAATGTTGCCGGCAACGGCCAACCAGGTGAGACACAGGGCAACTAATTAGGGCAACAGACAATTGGCAACAAGCAATCAGATAAGAGCACATCTATTGCCATGAAGACAGACATTGCAAAGATGGACACTGACACATTTACAGCTGCCACTTTTTTCTTGGTTTCAACCTTTATTTCACTCAAGTTATCACTTCTGGAGCAAAACTGAATAGCTACTCTGGTCAAAAGATAATTTGCTATTATTTTAACATTTATAAGTCAAAATGACCACATTATTCTGTTAATAATAAACACTTTCAATCTCTTTAAAAATGCTACTAGCCTCAATCACATACGCTATAACCAGTGATGGGAATAACGGCGTTAGAAATAAACGGCGTTACTAACGGCGTTACTTTTTTTAGTAACGAGTAATCTAACTAATTACTTTTTACATCGTTATAACGCCGTTCCCGTTACTTACAATAAAATACTATGCGTTACTTTATTAAAGCTGCTCTCATCTGGCACGCTGCTCGTTCAGCCTTTCTTTACTCTGCTTTAGTGTGGGGCGGGGAGACACGAGACAACGGCACAGTAAGCCAATCAGAGTAGATTTGGACAACAGACGTAGGTAGGCCACGCCTACTGCACTACCTCGCGCTCTTTCAATCAGAAGACACAGCGATGGCAAGCGGTCAGCCCAGCACTGCGCTTTCACATTGGAAATACAGCCATTACTTTTCATTGCTTGAAATAAAAGGCAAGAGTGTTTACGTGCAATGCACATTATGTCGAGGAACAAAGCGTTTGTCCTCGTCAGTGGCCAGTAATTAGTAACATAATTTTAATAACTACAAAAATATATTACATTTGATAGATGTCTTCTCACATTGTCCCACAAAAATATTAATATAGTGTAGATAACATTACTAATTGGTTCTGTTAAGTGTCCATTTCAGTCATTAAACACATTTAACATTCACTTTTATTATGATTACACTAATTGAATTTGATTTTTTTTTTTTAGGGGGAACAAAATGTAACGGAATAATTACTTTCCCTGGTAATTAGTTACTTTTATGACAAAGTAACTCCGTTACTAACTCCGTTACTTTTTGGGAAAAGTAACTAGTAACTATAACTAATTACTTTTTGAAAGTAACGTGCCCAACACTGGCTATAACTAATAACTGACTTATGTATCACAAAAACAGAATGGCAAGAACATAATCGCTTAATTCTCATCTCAGCAAAAAAAAAAAAAGGAAATGGATGAGGAGATGGCTGCTGAGAAGGAAAAGGGGGTAACAGAGCTCCTGAAAGACTTTCTTTTTTAGATCCCAAAGTTTGTACTGTTTTGCTCTTGGGTTCCACAAGTAGTCGTGCTCTGTATGTGAGTTAGATCAGACAATAAGTTCGACAATCTCTATTAAAATTCACAAAAAAAAAACCCATGAGCTGCCCATCACTTTTAACTTGATGCAAGAGAGCTAACATTATACCTACATATCTAACGATAACTTTCAGCTAACTATGTTAGCAAAAACCACCGCTAGTTAGCTAAATCCCATTCAATCTCTATGGATCAGTGGTTAGCTAACGGCACTTCACAGTTAGCTGGAAAAAAAAATCGATATCTTAATTACAACCTGAGCACATAAAAATAGATGTCTGTTGGTTTTCTAAGCATTTGATGAGGTAAATTCACCACTTTGGGTTTACACATAACAACTTACTGGCATATTAAGATACAAGTTGTCTCTCTTTTTTTTCACGCCACATACTGAGACACCACCATCTTTGTGGAAAATTTCAGAAGCTCTCAGGTGGTCATGAGGTTCGCTGCTAGCACTCTGATTGGATGATCTTAAAAAGTTGCCCAAAATTATCAAAATGGTTCAGATAGAAATGATGTTGCACAGTCTCAATGGGAAAGCAACAAAGCGCAATTGCCCAGTAACATTGCCCAAAAAGTTGCCCTGTGTATCATTACCTTTAGACCTTCTTTTTATCCCAAGCCACTCCATCATGGTGCTGCCATATGCTTATCTATCTCAACTCGTTATAAATACTTTTACACAAGTTTTAATAACCCTTGCTATTACATTCAAAATGAGCTCTTTCTGTAGATTACCTGGGGTAAGTTTAGTTGATTAGATAAGATTGCATGAGGCACAAAACACAAGAACATCATCACTCAAGATGAATATGAATTGAAGAGAGTAGCTGATTTCAAATGCCTTGGGTCATGGATAGACAGTAGCGAGAAAGATATATCACCAAGAATCTCAAAGGGATGAGCGGCAATGCATACAATGGGAGTGATTTGGAAATCCAAACTAAAGCAAGACCTAAAGATCAGATGTTTGAGAGCTACATTTGAAAGTGTGCTGTTGTATGGCTCAGGATGCTGGACATGAACTAAAATGCTTGAAGAGTGTCTGAATGGCTGTTATATATGCACATTGTGAACTGTATTACATGTTAATTGGCAAGACCATGCAACAAATAAAGAACTTTATGGGAATATTCCTCAAGTCTCTGAGACTATAAAAGAAAAGAGGTTGAGATTCATAGGTCACTGCTGGCATAGCAAAAAGGAAATTATATCCAAAGTACTTTTATGGGAACCATCGCATGGAAAAAGGAGTGTCGGAAGGGCCGCTATAACATACATTGAGCAACTAGAGAGAGATACCAATCTTAGTAAAGATCAGCTCCTGGCAGCAATGGAAGACAGGGGCAATTGGGAAAGAATAGTCAGATTGTTTGAGCAAGTAGCTTGATAAAGTAGCAGTAGTAGGCATGGTGTTGTAGTGGTTAGCACTGTTGCCTCACAGCAAGAAGGTTCTAGGTTTGAGCCCAGGGGATGACGGGGGCCTTTCTGTTTGAAGTTTGCATGTTCTCCCCATGTCTGTGTGGGTTTCCTCCAGGTGCTCTGGTTTCCTCTACAGTTCAAAGACATGTGGTTAGGCTAACATGGGGTGGCCTTGGGCTGAAGTGCCCTTGAGCAAGGCACCTAACCCCCAATTGCTCCCTGGGTGCTGTAGCATGGCTGCCCGCTGCTCTGGGTGTGTGTGTGTGTGTGTGTGTGTGTGTGTGTGTGTGTGTGTGTGTGTGTGCGCGCGCTCATTGCTCACTTGTGTGTTCACTGCTTCAGATGGGATAAATGCAAAAAGGAATTTCACTGTGCTTAAGTGTATGTGTGATAAATAACGTTGTTGTTGTTCTTCTTCTAGTAGTAGTAGTAGTAATAGTACATTCGGCACAACTTATACTATACAGTAAGTATAGGAAAAAAAGGAATGGGCTCAAGTGTATTGTGTGTGTAGATCTTTAAGACAGTATTGTGTTGAGGCACAGATCTGGAATAGAGACAGAAAACTTTCTGCAGAACATGCCCAGGTAGAAAAATTATGTTGGCCTAAAGACTATTTAGGGTGGCTATGTTTGTCCTCCCAATACAATGTTGGCAAAGGAGCACTTTTCATAATAATCCTGCACTGGCCCAAGAATGTTGCTGACTTTAAACCAACATTGGTCTAACACTGACTGACAACTAGCGCCACTGACATTGGGCCAACATTGGGCCACCATGGCTGGCTGACTTTTAGCCACATTTAAAACCACCTTACGTACATATTGTGGTAGCGGGGGCATGGTCGAGCGCCAGTTTGTGAATGGAGGGCAAGGCTGGGGAAGGTGAATGGCAAAATGATCACATCTGTGTCACATTAATGGAGCATGTGTATATGTGTGTCTTGCAGTGATAGCCAAGGGCTTATATGGAGGGAGGAAGTAGAGAGGAAGAGAGAGCTTCCCTGTGCATCGTGTTTGTGTGACAAATTGATTCACTGAAAAGCTGAAAATCTTAAATAAATTTACCAGAGTAACTAACCCACCTGTCCCAGTGCTTCAGTGTCCCACCACTTCCAATGAAAGTGTTATACCTGTATTGCACCAATGTTGGCAAGGTGTATTATTAGGGCAAAAGGTGGCCAAGTCTTACTGATGAAACTCCAAAAAGACACCCAGGTCTGCAGCACTCCACTAATCAGACCTTAAGGGTAAAGTGGTCAAGTTGAGAGAGCTTGTGAGGTTCTGCAGAGAGGAATAAAAGAAGATCCCCAAATTAAGGTCTGCCAAGCTTGTAGCAAATTAAAAAACACTAGCACATGTAATTGGTGATGACATGCTTCAGCAAAATATTATGTAAAAGGTTTATTTATCTAAAAAAAAAAGTAGGATTTGTTTTTGCTCAGATTATTGCAGAAATGAGTATTATTTTGGACACAATTGCTGTCTATTGATAGTCTGGCTAATGCGACTTCAAAGCTCTGCGAGCATTTGGTCTGGCAAAGATATTAAGCCCAACTGTTTCCCAAAGTGCATGGTTGACCCGCCTCCCTGAAATGCCTCAGTTTGCTACTGGTCAAAGCCAGAAAAGGCTGTGATGAAGCTTAAACCAATCACATCACTCTTTCCTCTGACGTATGTGACGCGACGGGGCTAACTGGTAGATTAAACTCTTACCGAAGCCGGTCGGGAGCAAGGCGAAAACGTTCTTCCTTTCAATAAATACCTCCAGGGCTGCTCTTTGCTCAGTTTTCAATGAGAACTTGCTCCATGTTCGTAATGTTTCTAGTGAATGAAGCGCTTCCGGCATAGATTCTGTAAACAATCTGTGGCTTCCGGTCGCAGTTTTACTACGTCAGTGCCTTGAACACACCTCTACCCAGGGCCGTTGGAGATGCTCAAAGTTGATTGGCTCCCAATTTTTCGGGAGCTTGGAAGAGCTGTAGATAGCTTGCCTTGAAGCTCGCAACAGACCTTCGTGTTGCATCACACTTAGGATGGGCGGGCCCAGGCTAGTCTATTGATGGATGGAGGTGGGGTAGCAAATTATACATTCTAGCGTAGGTTCTATAACTCAGATCAGATGGCCTTCTCTACTAGCAGAGATAAAGGGAAAGTGAAGTTATGATTTGGACTATCATGGCCAGATAAGCCTTAAAGCTAGTCATCAAAGTTTGAAGTACATTCTGTGCGTGTGTGTGTTTGTGTGTGTGTGTGTGTGTGTGTGTGTATGCGCGTGTGCATTGTAGCCCTCATTCTCTCTCTGCAGGTTGTGTGTTCTGTCTCTGTGTGATTCAGACTGCATTGATTTCCCACTTGGCAGATGTATTCATGACTCAGTATGGGGGCTGGTGTCAATAAACAATAAAAGAACCGACAAGGGTAATGAAACACAGCCAGAGAGGACAAGGTGCATCAGAAACACTGAAACACGACTTAAGAGGACAAAGAAAAGCTGTAAAAACATAGTCAGTGAGGACAGATCAGACTGAATGGCACACAGCCAGAGAAGGACAACAGCAAAAAGGGATAGAATACAACCAAAGAGGGGACACACACACACACAAAAAAAAAAACAAAACAACAACATACAATTAGATCATGCACAGTGAAGTACAGATATGGTGGGTACAGTAAATGCAGGTGAATTAGACTACGTTCAGACTGCACCCTGAAACGACCCATATCCGATTTTTTTGCCCATATGCGACCTGTATCCGATTTGTTATTGACAATCTGAACGACACAGATCCGATTTTTTCACATGCGACCCAGGCCGCTTGGATATGTGGTCCTAAATCCGATGCATATCCGATATTTTCACATGCGACTGCAGTCTGACCGGACAGGTCGCATTCATGCGACCTACACGTCATCAACAAGAGACAAACGTCACTATTCTGCGTTGGCTAATCCCGCCTCTTTGGTGGAAAACAACAACATTTGTACAGTTTTCAGAATTTAAATAGACTTTTATAGAATTGATCAAGCTAATGGTGGATTTGGTAGGGACCTGGATGTTGATCTGTTAGCCTGATTAAATAAAACAGTTTCTATAACTGATTTATAACTTAAACCATCCTGTATTACAAGATTATAAGATTGTTCTGGAAATTTCCAGTAATTTGACACCTTCGGTCTCATTAGTCTGCTGCCCACATTAATCAGATTATTGTGTGAGTTCCGCCGCCGCCACAAAAACCACATCGCCAGGTCTCGCCTCATCTCCATAGCAAACTGCACTGGTGTTTATGCACCTTGAGCCAGTGCTGAGAGAAGTTGCAGAATTCAGCTGGCTATAAACAATCTAAATAAATATTTATAAAAATGTAGAAAAAGTTTATTAATATGACAAAATAAATATGTGCAAATTATTAAGCCTGAATTAAGAGTTTGGTAATACAGCGGCCGTATCCCAAATGACTGCCTACTGAAGCTCGAGTGCACTATATAGAGTTTAAAAATCCATTACTTCCTAGTAACATGTAGTGCACTTATATAGAAATTAGAGAGACGTTTAGGAGTCAACCCTCGTTACCAGGCTACATGTTTTCATTTCAGTTCAGAAACAAAAACACACACGAGACCTCACACTTTATCACTAACCAGATAATTAAACAAACAAACAAAAAAAATCATTAAACATGAAGAGTGCGCTTTTTTTTTGTTTATGTATTACGTAGATGTGCTTATTACGTGTCAATTTGTGCATGCGGGACACTTTTGGGTCGTTTTCCGTTCATATTGGAGATCGCATACAAGTCTCATATAATTGGTAATGTGAACGGCCTAACAAAAAAAATCGGATTTCACAACAAATCGGATATGGGTCGTTTCAGGTTGCAGTCTGAACGTAGTGTTTGACACAATAACACATACATGGACAGTGGTAAAAAGATACAAAACAGCTATACAGCAGACACAATAAAACACAGAGAAGAAAAAGTAAAACACAACAAAACAGTAAAACCAGACAAATAGAACATAAAATTAGACACACCAGAACAGAGCTATTATGACAGACAGAATGTTTTTAGACACATCAATCAGACAAAGAAAGCTGCTGACACAGGTGACAGAAAAAAAAAGAGCTAAATTAGACAAAGTAATAAATAGTTAAACTTGACACAGTAAAAAACAGGAAGTTCAGACTACCAGAATTGGTAACAGACTCCACTTCCTTTGCGACGTGGCCTCCAAACATGGCCACTCAAGACTCCAGCTCCCAGTTGTCACACTCCACTGTGCCCCCCGACTGAACACACCTGAATCCAGTCATCACTCACTCGATAAAAACAGACTCCACAAAAACAAACTTCAAACTTACCGCAGGCATGCCACTGGGGATATCTAAAAAAAGTGAATGTCAAGCCAGGGGGTGTGGGGGCAGGCTATGCCCTCACTGGGGTGCAGGGGCAATGCCCCGCTGGGGAGTCTGGGGGCCAAAGGCCCCCAGAATAGGACCTTTTCACAGAATTCATACCACATATTTTAAAATTTGAGAAACTTTTAGAATAAAATGCATGCAAACTTTCAAATTACAAGTACATAATTTTTCACACTTTCAAGAAATCTCATGACCACTGAGGGGTATTTCATCTGACTGGCTCCACTCCTCTGACTAGTGGAGGGCTACTAAAACTTATCAAACATCATTACCATTTTTAATAAGTTTATTTTTGTTAGGACTGGGACTGTTTTGGCCTCTAGAGGCCGCTGTTATTTCCATCTTGTCATGTTTGTTTTGGCCTCTAGAGGCCGCCACTGTGTTTTTGTGTTTGTCTTCATTGCCTGTTTCCTGCCCCGCCCTGTTCCTTAATTAGTGTGTGTATAAATACCCCTCTGTTTGTTCCCTTGTCATGGAGTCTTTTTCCTATGCTATGCCTGTTAGTACCAGTTTCCTCTGTTCCATGGTCCTGGCCTGTGTCTTTTGTACTTTGCTTTCTTTTTGGGCCTTTTTGAATTTTGTTTTTACCATTTTTGAGATCTTCTGAGCGTTTGCATTTTTGCCTTTTCTTTTCTTATTTTTAGACTTTGAACTTTTGGATATTTTTTATTTTCCCTTTATCTTCTGAGCTTTTGGATTACTTTTGTTTTTTTGCTGTGGATTGTACATTTTGTAAATAAACTTTTTGATACTTTTCTACTTCTGCCTCATGCCTCTGCACTTGAGTCATCCCCCTGGTGGCCTAGTGGGGGTTTGCTGGATTATCACACCAGTGAACCAGGTTTGAATCCCAGCAAAACCCTAACAATTTTCAGTAAATATTACTGAAACAGGATAGCATTTTTGAAAATTAGTTAATACAAAAACACAATGTACATTATTTCATAGCTCATAACTTTATTATATTGCTGAAAAATTACACATAAGTTGGCAGCATGCTTTTTCTTTTTCTTGGGTGGAACGTCTTTCAAAGTTTTACCCAGTCATTGAATCAGCTTGTAAGTTGCACTACTTCTTGCCAAGTGAAGTGCATCCAAGGCTTTTTTTTTTTTATCTTTAGCTACGTCTTTACACAAGGCTCCAAGACCTTCTACATCACTCATGGCCAGAGTTTTCTCTTCAGCAAAAGCTAAGATTAAAGCTTGAAAAAAAAAAAAAGTTTTAAAAGAAGTTAAAATCACAGTACATATATGCTAATATCAACATGTACAGTATTTAAATTTGAGAAGCATTAAACCACAACATTAACAGTTTCATGCAAAAGCATATAGGCCAAAAGCCTATTAGATTCACGAACTGTTCTATTGTGTATTACGAAGACTCACATGTACACTAAACTACATTTGATTAGTTAAACTTAGCCTGCAGTAGATCTAAATATTTAATAAAGTTTTATCTGCATAAAATTACTTTAGTGAGGTATTTTCATTTTCATGATTTTGCAATTGTAAGTAACTCAAAACTAGGGCAGCATGGTGGTGTAGTGGTTAGCGCTGTCGCCTCACAGCAAGAACGTCCGGGTTTGAGCCCCGTGGCTGGCGAGGGCCTTTCTGTATGGAGTTTGCATGTTCTCCCCGTGTCCATGTGGGTTTCCTCCGGGTGCTCCGGTTTCCCCCACGGTCCAAAGACATGCAGGTTAGGTTAACTGGTGACTCTAAATTGACCGTAGGTGTGAATGTGAGTGTGAATGGTTGTCTGTGTCTATGTGTCAGCCCTGTGATGACCTGGTGACTTGTCCAGGGTGTACCCTGCCTTTCGCTTATAGTCAGCTGGGATAGGCTCCAGCTTGCCTGCGACCCTGTAGAAGGATAAAGCGGCTAGAGATGATGAGAAGTAACTCAAAACTAGATCTAAATGTCAAATCAGTAGCATTTCATTCTAAATATGAAACTTTTCTCTATAATTAGGATATATTATATTCTTTGCATTGTTTGACAGTTAAGAGGAAAGTACCAAAAACTTCGGCAAAAAGTGGTTTCTTACCTCAATATGTGCTTCCCTGTCCACAAATGGTGTCAGACGCTTAGACGGTGTAGCTGCAGGCTTTCCCGAGGCCTGTAAGTAAACAGGGCTAATGCCACATGTCAAATCTTGTTTTTGTGCATCTTCCCAGCGATGAGTGAAAAAATTACTCGGCAGTTGATGATTTTGCTGCTTTTCATACAGTTTCCGTGTGTGTCCTTTTGTTTTGATATGGTCGACCAGGGCAACGCAACCACAATCAGCATAGTCTCTGCATCACATGACGCACCCGCGTTTACCAGCAGTGTCAACTTTCTGGTAATATTCGCCCACAGTGATGTCCATTTCTTTATCATTATAAACGACTCTTAACGGATTTGAACACCATTCCCAATTCCATTTCACTCTGCACCCACTATCAACTTCCCTGGCTTGGTTTTCTTCTTTTCGATCAATAATTTTTGCCATTGTTCAAAATATTCGCTTTCTAATTTCGAAATGCGGTTACCACGTTGTAAACGAGCAAGAACGAGCTACAATATATTCACGTCGCGGATTGGCTACATTACTAACGCTTGACACATTTTCTTCCAATCACGAACCTCGTTACACACGCATAATTGGAGTCAAGGTCAGTCCATAAAACACAGAATGGGACACGGAATCGGATGCAAAATAGCAAATATTACATTTGCACATTTACTGCAAGTCAACACCTCTCCCGATTTTTGAGTATTTTGGCATTTCACTACATTTTCAAAATGTATTCAAATCCGCAAATTTTCACAGATCCACGACCAAATAACATGCCTGCAAACCCCAAACTATTATTCAGTGAACCTTTCTCCTGATGTGCTCAGCCTTTCATTGTTACTGGTGTTCTTGTTTTGACTTTGAAACCATCTTCCAGGTTTTTGATTCTGTTTTATCCACCCCAGTCTGTTTGCCTGAACCTAACCTGTTTTGCCTGATACATTCAACTTGTTTGATGTTCCATGATATATAATAAAAGCAATTTTTTTTAACAACTAAATTTCATTGTACATTCGTGCAATGGCAATAAAGGCATTCTATTCTAAAAAAGGTGCAGCACGGTGGTGTAGTGGTTAGCACTGTTGCCTCACAGCAAAAAGATTCTGGGTTCGCAGTGGCTTTGCTCTCCTATGATGAACTAAATTTTGTTGTACATTTGTGAAATGACAATAAAGGCATTCTATTCTATTTTGCAAATGCATTAGTCACAGTGGATACAGTAAAAATCCAAACCATAGATCTAATACAATAAAACATGTACATTCACAGCTACCAAGATATATACAGTAGACAATAAAACACAGTCACAACAATGCAGTCAAAAGACAGCACAGAGGAACGCATGTTGATCTCAATTCAACCAGAAAATACATCAAGTATATTACACGGTTGTGCAAAGATATATTTTCAACCTGAAAATGTTCTTTATATTATACAGACAGATCCACATAAATGAATGAATAAATAAATGAATGAATGAATGAATGAATGCAAGTTAATCAAAATAATTTTAATTTTGAACCCGTTCATCATTTTGAGAACACGCATCAAGTCAGTGGGAAAACACTGGAAGTGATGTCATTGGAATGAAATATCGGGAATTATTATACATACAGGTCACTTTTTCAATGGAATAAAAGCATGTATTCTATTCCCTTCTAGCGGGTTTCATTCATTTGGTTTGAAAGCATACAATATTTTTAGCATATTGCTTATCCTATGTGTATTACATCACTCTATCCAATGGACAATGAGCATTGAATATGGTTTACGATATTGCATGGTTGTCAAAACAACATGACGTCACATGTCGGAGCTCATGTGAATATCCAATGACAAAACCTTCCTGCTGTGCATGCACAGAAGCAGTTATTTGTCTGCTGGGAAAGAGAAAAGATAAGGCTAATCCAGCACTACTGCTAGGATTAGCTATGCTATAATTAAGTACTATATAAATAAACTGAAAACTGAAACTAAAGACATGCTGAACACCTGAAAGGCTACCAAAACTTCATGAGATATTCTTCACGCATATTTACAATAGAAAAACATACCAATGGACATTGAAAAACTGGAAAAGAGACACAAAGGAGACATAAAACTTCCACACTAGCGAGTAACTATGACAGTTTGTAAACAAACATGGCCACGAGGTTTGCTTTGTTAAAAACGGAAGATTTTGAGAGAATTTTGGCTGCCGGGTCGCTCCATTGTGTATAGTTGGCGATGTTGATTTTTAGAGTAACTAAGTAAATTACACAGGGAAATGAATACTTAAGTCTTAGTGAAAAATACTGTGGTGAGTGTGCATGGAAGAAGAGTCTGGAGACAGAAATCTTAGTTTTTCAGTCTACTTGCTCTCAATAGCACTGCTTTATTAGCATTTGCTAACACTACTCATGAAAGCTACACCAGCTGCAAGGTGACTTCATTGCCGCGCTGACAGTGCTAACTCGCAGGTAAGCTAGCGTAAGCCTTCAAGAATGCTGATATGCTGATATGAAGAGAGTGTGTATATATAATAATAGTAATATTGGCTAGCTTTTTTCATGGTACATCAGATATATTCCATTCATTAAGCAGGATACTGAACTTGTCTTCAACTTGTTCAATATCATGCTAGCTGAATGGAATATATCTGATAGACCACTCAATGCCAGCCAATATTATTTAAACATTTCACTCAGATATGTATTTCAGATGAAAAATGCGAGATCAACACAAGAAGATAAACTTCATATCTTCAAGCCAACATGTGATTTTCTTTGTATTATATAGACACCTTCACAAACAAAAAAAGTCCCCAAATTTATCAAAACAATTAATCAATTTGCTCACGAGTGACATATAGAGATTTATCTCCATGTCCCAGATGTAGCTCATTTGAAAAACGAGTGGCATATTTCCCAGTAAAACACTCGTGTCCAAATAATATATAATAAAATATAGTTACTATGGATACTATTAAACAGTTTCCATTGGAACAATAAATGAACACAAAGATCATGGGGATAAGACTGAGCAAAAACACACACATACAGGCAAAGTAAACTCTAGGGGGTATGTGTATACCGTAGGTGCAGACAGGCCTGGAATTTCGTCATTTTAGGAGCAAGGCCACTTGGCCTTTTGTGCTGTCAATTTTTTGAGGGCACAAAGGCCAAAAGCCAGGGCACCAAGGCCATAAAATAAAACAATGATTTTAAGTTCACGTCTATAATGAATTTAATTTAAGGACTAATGACTCTTCTGAGGAAGACTGGAGTCTCAGTCGAAACTATCAAGCAGGTAAAGAAACATCTCCTACACTATTATGTCTGAAGATAAGAAAATATTGAACACATCTAAACTTATCAATCCATCACTCACTTCAAAAATTGTAAAACTTATTAAACCTATATCCTCCCATAATTTTTGTTTAATTGACACCGAATGTGCAAGAGCATCTTCAGACTGTACTACTACGCAGATTTTTGATTAATCAAAATTGAGCCTGGAGTACATCAAAATGTTTGACTGTAAATGGAACATATACTAGCATGCAGGCTACTGATAAGAGCCCAGACCGATTTCTCAATCAAGGAAAATTATTGAGGAAATAAAATGAACTAAATAGACGACAAAGAAAACATTTCTGACCTTTTATTTTTTAAAATAGCACTTTCATGTCTCAAGATCTGAAATATTAAATTGCAAATTTGCAGACACTGTAACACTATTACACTGTTAACCTGAAAGTTCATTCTATGCAAACAGTTTGAGTAAATACCACTTTTAAAGATTAGTTTTATTGCATTACTTAAACAGTATGAGTATATGAAGAGTATATGAGACAGTCATTGGGTGTACTCATTTTTGTAATTTAAACAAACTTAAACTATCATGTTTTACCTCAGGCCACAGTGCTGCCCTGTTGTGATTGGCTCAAAACTCAGGACAAGTCTGTGCTTGTCCATTGACGGCTACAGAGGAAGTTGAGCCATTTTCTAATTTACACAGAGCAATTGAAGGTCTTTGCACTTTGTATGCTCCTTGGAAAATATGCCTGCATTTTTCTGTTTTTAACAATGAGATAAAATCTCTTGCGATGATAATCTCATCAAGATGGCAGCAGTTACACTTCGGTTAAACAGCAAAAAGAAACATACAATACTAGTAACAAAACAGTGCTAACTGCATAGATTAAAAAAAGTGGCTATGAACAGGCAACAGCACATATCACGTATCATATTACAGCAGGAACAAGCAGTAGTAACATCCATGACCTTACGCTTAAAGCTCGACAAAGGAAAAACTTGACAGCAAGCTAATTAGCATTTGTTACTGGCTACAGTCGGTATTTGGCACGTTAAAAGTGGGTCAATGTTGTAACGACATAACGTTACTGGACAAGCAATGCTTATTTAACGGTAACAAACTTAAGCCCTATATGTTGAAATTCCTATCTTATTCGTTCGTTAATTTATCACACAGTCTTAGCTCAGTCAAGTTCTTCCCTCCTTCTGTGAAAATTCAACGTCTCAGACGCGGACACAAGTGGGCGGGGGATGCGTTTGATTAAGTCTCCTGGTTGGCTGGTGATAGATTGGTGTCATTATAGCACGTCGGAGCGGTTCATGCCAGGCTCGAGTCCGATCCACCACTGATGAGTTGCCCAATAAGAATCCAGAATGTCATCAAAAGATTTATTTTTTTCTCAATAGACGCAGGTGATGTTAAAGCCTATTGGCAGTCACGAGGCAGACTACAAAACTGCAAAACCACAGGGCATCAAGGCCACTGTGGCCTTATGGCAGATATTTTTTTCCAAGGGCACAAGGCCAAATTGAGAGGGCACGAGGCCCATGGCCCTCCTGGCCCTCGTGAAATTCCTGCCCTGGGTGTAGACTAAATCAGAAGGGTGTTTGTGTCATTTTTATTTTTTGTTTTATTTCTTCTTCTTCTCCTTTTTCTACTTCTTCTATGAAAAACCCAGAAATAGACATGCTCGCACTGTCAGCATGGTATGTGAACTCTCAATCTGAGAGTTCCTCAACCTCAGCTACATCACTTAACTTCATAATGGCTCTGAACTATCAGCTAGAGATATGCCTAGTTTTTTTTTAATCATGCTAACTATAAGTTATTATTCTTATTTGTACCTGACAATCATATTTTTTAGTTGGTTCTATTTCCCAAAATATAAATAACCTAGGGGGATAATATTAACCACTGTGACCCTGACCAGGCAGTTACTAAAGATAAATAAATGAACATAGTCTTTCTTTGTCTCACAAGCTTTATATCTGACACATGCAATCTGACGTGCTCAATGACAGAAAAAATGTCATTGCAAAAACAAAGGACATAATGGTGTTAGTGGCATTAAAGTTATTTAATTGCATTCATTACCATCCAAGATGCTGGAATCCAAAAATAAGGCAGTGTGTTGATATTTTTGTGATCATTAGCATAGGTGGTGACAAGGCAAATGAAATTATAAAAATATACTTGGAGGAATGATATAAAATGCAGTGCTTTAGAATGAATTTATTTTAATGATGTCCAATCAAAGTCTGTTTTTTCTTGAAGAACCAAGATTCTACTTTTACTATGATCTGAAATAATTTGGATGTGTAATGTGGTAAATACAGAGTCCAAGTAGTGTGAGGGATTTACAAAGAATAATTGACTAAATTACATAACGTGCAAATTAGGAGCAGGAAACGGTATGGGAATTAGATTTTTGCATGAGATTTTTTGTTCGTGACAACCATGGTAAGTTTGAAGAGACTCCATGAAGAGTAAAGTGAAACTAAAACTTGCCAAACACATAACTGTGTCTCCAGTGTAACAACAGTTAAAAGCAGGGAGATGTGGTAATTATACCAAGTTATAGTTACAGTTGTCCCTCATAAACATAGAGCTTGCAGTACTGGTTATAATCTTTATTTTAATGTCTTGTGGTAATCTTTGGGTGGCACAGTGGTGTGGTGGTTCACACTATTGCCTCATAGCAAGAAGGTTCTGGGTTCAAGCCCAGTGGCCAATGGGGGCATTTCTGTGTGGAGTTTGCATGTTCTCCCCGTGTCTGTGTGGGTTTTCTCTGGGTCCTCTGGTTTCCCCTACATTCCAAAGGCATGTAGGTTAGGTTAATTGGTGGCTCTAAATTGACCATAGGTGTGAATGGTTGGTTCTTTATGTGTCAGCCCTGTGATGACCTGGCGACTTGTCCAGGGTGTACCCCACCTCTCACCCATAGTCAGCTGGGATAGGCTCTGGCTTGCCCACAACCCTGTACAGGATAAGTGGTTATGGATGGATGGTGTTAATCTGTTCATGATAACATGCTTGAGAACTTCAACGTTGATTCAAATGATATATATAGACTTGTGACAAATTAAATGAAAACTGGTGGCTCTGCGGCGGCACGGTGGTGTAGTAGTTAGCGCTGTCGCCTCACAGCAAGAAGATCCGGGTTCGAGCTCTGTGGCCGGCGAGGGCCTTTCTGTGCAGAGTTTACATGTTCTCCCCGTGTCTGTGTGGGTTTCCTTCAGGTGCTCCGTTTTCCCCCACAGTCCAAAGACATGCAGGTTAGGTTAACTGGTGACTCTAAATTGACCGTAGGCGTGAATGTGAGTGTGAATGGTTGTCTGTGTCTATGTGTCAGCCCTGTGATGACCTGGCGACTTGTCCAGGGTGTACCCCGCCTTTTGCCTGTAGTCAGCTGGGATAGGCTCCAGCTTGCCTGTGACCCTGTAGAAGGATAAAGCGGCTAGAGATAATGAGATGAGATGAGATGATGGCTCTGCTCTATTGTGTTATCGCTGTAGAAAGAAGGGTAATTGAAAACTATATGGAAAGTTCTTCTGATTGATCATCTTTATCCTACATTGAAACATTTTAGCTTGATGGGAGTGGTTTCTTCTTGGATGTCTCCGCCCCCATGCCCAGGGCATAAGGGCTCAGTCAATGATTTCATAACGATGAAAATGATGTAAATCATATGCTATGGCCTTTTGTACTTACCATACCTCAACCAAATTGAACACCTACAGTACAGTATAGAAGGTTTGGACTGACATTTTAGACAAACACCTTTTGAGGAAAGATCTTTTTGAAGAATGGTATTCTGGCAGCTTATGGAGACACAATACTTCATTATGAGTTTTCCTTTAATTTGTCACTGCATGTATCTTAGTACTTGGTTGATAGAAGTTAGAGTGTCATAATTCTTTAGTGGTTTACTAAAAAATAAATAAATACTGCCAAAACAACCTCTTTTTTGTTCTGAAATGGACCATTTAAACAAAGACTATTTTGGTTACTAAAAAGTTCATGAATAATATTTTCTTGTAATGTGATCTTCTGTTCTTTAGCCAAAAGGATTTTGCTGTGCTAGGCCTAGAGGTGTAGGGAAAATTAATAATTCAGAAGAAAAAGAGTGAGGGAAGTGTGAGGTGAAATCATACAGCATCAGAAACTGCATCTGTAATATTTGAGTCAAGAATTTTGAAGTCACATCAATATTTTAACTTGACACTAAAGTACAGTACCAGTCAAAAGTTTTGACACATCTTCTAATTCAATGTTTTTCTTTATTTTTATTCATAAAAAAATACTTCATGTCTTTAAGTAATGGTGGACTATTGCTTCACTTTAACAAATCAATTCTTCAGATTCAAGACTTGGATAATGAACGGTTATTTTGTGAAATTGAGTCACGAAATTGAGATAACATATTGAATTTCATTTTTGCTCGATGAAGGTCCCTCCTTCCAATTTTCCCTCAGGACACCTAGGATGCCACGCGGTTTACGCCCATATAATAATTCGAACGGGGAGAACCCCATGGAGGTTTGTGGGACCTCTCGCACTGCGAATAACAGGGGTTCGAGCCATTTATCCCAATTGCATGCGTCCTTGTGTACAAACTTTTTAATTATGTTCTTGAGGGTGCGATTGAACTGTTCGTTTGTGGGTGATAAACGCTGGTGCGGATCGGCTTAATCGCCAGTAACCCATACAGTTCGCACAGGGTGCGTGACATAAACAAAGTGCCTTGATCAGTCAGAATCTCTTTGGGGATTCCGACTCGGGAGATGATGTGGACGAGTGCTTCCGCAATACTACGTGCTGAGATATTGCGAAGAGGCACTGCTTCCGGGTATCGCGTTGCATAGTCCACCAGAACTAAAATAAAGCGACACCCTTGTGTTGACCGATCTAATGGCCCGACGAGATCCATCCCAATTCTTTTAGAACGGGGTCTCGATTAATGGCAGAGGGTGCAAAGGCGCTTTTGGAATGGCTGCTGGATTTACTAACTGACATTCGCGGCATGCCGTACACCGCCTACTGGCATCGCTGCGAATCCCTGGCCAATAGAACCGGGCCATTATTCGGGCTAGTGTCTTATCCTGCCTCAAGTGTCCAGCCATGGGATTAAAGTGAGCCTCCTGGAATACCAATTCCGGGTGGCTCTTTGGGATCAAAAGTTGTGTGATCGGCTCCTTAGTCTGAGTGTCCTGCATCACTCAGTATAATCTATCCTTCATAATGGAAAAATAGGGGAAGAATGGGGTGGCATTTGGCTGGAGCGTTTGACCATCGATTACTCTCATTTGGTCAAACGCATGCCGCAGAGTCTCGTCTCGCGACTGCTCTAACGGGAAATCCACGAGGGATTCCCCGAGAGAGGGAGGAGGAGCCTGCTGCTCCTCACTCTGATGCAGTGATGATGTAGACGGTTCTGTGACAGCTGCTCCCGCCAATGCCACACTGGGACCTCCCCCTGCTGAACTATGGCAGGACCCACTCTTCACTAAATTAGTAATTAATTCCCGAAATTCCGGCCAGTCAGTCCCCAAAATTATAGAGTGGGTAAGGCGAGGATTAACCGCCACCTTTACACTAAATTTCTCCCCTCGAAATAGAATGTGGACTGACATTAAAGGGTAGTTGTGAACATCCCCGTGCACACACAAGACCTTCATCAATTGTGCTGTCCCCAATGCCTTGTCTTGCACCAGGCTTTGGTGGATTGAGGTCTGATTACAGCCGGAGTCCACCAAAGCCTGATACGTATCCCCTTGGATACTCACTGGTATGCGATACGCTCTGGCCCAATCGAGGGCGGTCCCTGGCGTGTCGGGGATCCGGACCACTGCGCCCACCTCCATTGCCAAGCACTGATGCTGGAGGTGCCCCGGCTCCCCGCAGCAGCAGCAAACCGGCCCGGGCTCTCTCTCTGCACCGGTGCTCTGGGGCTCACTCACCCGAGGGGGGGGAGAGACAGACACGGAAGTGGGAAACAGGAGGGCACTGCGGGTGCGGCGGGCCGGCTGGGGTGGGGCCGGCCCCCACCTCCGCGGTGGGGGAACGGGGCGAGGACGAGGAACAGAAGGGGAGGGGGAGAGAGAGGAGAAGAGATCTGCTGTCCTGCCGTTGGAACAGCCGCCAAATGGTCCTCCGCCAGCTCAATGGCCTGATCCAGCGATGCCGGGCGATGGCACTGGACCCACTCCACGGTCCCTTCGGGAAGTCGGGCAACGAACTGCTCCAGTACCACCAGATCGACGATTCCCTCGGCGTCACGGTTGTCAGCCCTCAGCCACCGCCGGCAGGTGTCCCGGAGTTGCTGGCCAAACGCAAATGGCTGGCCAACCTCCTCTAGGCATAGAGCACGGAAGCGCTGGCGTTGTTGTTCTGGGGTGCGTCCCACACGCTGGAGGATGGCCTGGCGCAGTTCCGGGTAGACCAGCCGGCTGTCGGCGGGGAGCTGTAGCGTGGCCAGCTGCACCTTGCCCATTAGCAGGGGGAGGAGGCACGCCGCGTACTGTTCCACTGGCCAGCCCCAGGCCTCTGCTGCTTGCTCAAAGAGCACGAAGAAGGCCTCGGGGTCGTGGCGAGGGCGTGGATCAGGTCCATGAAGGGGGAGGACTCCATGGGGCTGTTCTCCTCTATGCTCCAGTTCCCGGGTTTCAGCACCACTGTAAAACCTTGAGCGGGTGGGTGGAGCACAGAAGTACGGTAGGCCAGAACTGAGTTTCCAAAACTCTTTATTTTTACACTTTTCAGTGCTATCACAATCTCCCAGTCACACAGACGCACACACACATCAGTCGTCTGGTTGGGGAGAGAGCTCCCTTCCTCTGCTCTCTCTCTCCTTATATAGGGCACGGTCACTGGGGAAGACACACAAACACAAGTTAACTGACATCAGGTGCAGTGATTTTATCACTTACCTTCCCTGACTCTGCCCTCAGGTCACAGACTGACGCTTGACCACGCCCCCGCTGCCACATCCACATTCACTAGATTTGGAGAAACAGAGCATTTTTATTTTTTGCAAATTTGATAAATACAAACTTTATACAAAACGTCAGACAAAATAATTTCCGCTTAGAATGTAAACGAACCGGCGAAATGATAGGAGCAATTTGTGAAAAATGCTATAATAATAATTCTTGAAAAATAAAACAGATACGTTCTCAGGGTTTCCCATACATAGACCATTGTGTGGCGCAGTGCCACACAATGGATTCCTATCGCCACACAATCAGACTCGCGATTTTGAAAAAAAAAAATTCCGTTGCGTATCATTCCGGTCATTCATAGTGCTCTTTCTTCTCGTTCACGCATGCGCGCGCACACACACCCACACACAGAGGGGGAGAGAGAGAGAGAGAGAGAGAGAGAGAGGCGTGTACACAGTAGGCCTGTTAGGCTAATTAAAAATAACGCAGCCTTCCCGATTCGCCTCCGACCCCTTATTTTAAAAGGTAGCCTACATCGTGCTCGTGATGAGCTTTATCATAGCCTTCTTGGCTTACAGGAAACGGACATCCCTGAGTCAGGCTATAAACCAATTTTGATGCAGACAGTAGCAGCTTGACACGAGGAACCGGCCTTATTGCATTATCCGTTTATCCCGCTTCAGCAATGACTTCCCTCACGATAGGGCACTTGAGTTTTTTTTTTTCAGGAAGCCACGCAGAATTAAATGTTCTGAT
The DNA here is from genome assembly GCF_027579695.1 of Neoarius graeffei. Lineage (NCBI taxonomy): Eukaryota > Metazoa > Chordata > Actinopteri > Siluriformes > Ariidae > Neoarius > Neoarius graeffei. The sequence goes on from NC_083580.1 coordinate 17,075,762, forward strand.
AGGGCATGCAGGCTTTGCACCAATTAGGGTAATGCGTTTTCATTATTGTTAGTTGCCTTGGTGTTACCTTAAGTCAGGGGTCACCAAACTTTTTTCTCTGGGGTCCACATTGTCGTTCCTGACTGTGATGGGGGCCGGGGTCGGGTCAGCTATATCACATAGAATTGTATGACCCAGACAAATATGACCACCAGCAGGCCTCATTGTGTAGTAGAGATTACTAGCCTGGCACGGCCATCCCCACTACTATATCCATACTACTATATCAACACTTGATTCCTGGCACATATTTGTTTATCTTTACTAGTGGTTTGCAAAAGTAGTAATCAAGTCTTCACACTTTGTTTTAATTTGAAATACCACTGATATTCCATTTATTTATTTTCTAATAAAAATAATATCAAAGCTGTCAAGGTAAGAAACATCTGCCTATTTGAGGTGATTGACACTAGCAAAGGTGAGTGGAAAATTATAAATTGTAGGTTGGCCTGTTGATATTATTAATAATATAAATAATAATTGTATGCAGCACTTAATAAAGGTCAAATAAATAGGCCTATAAAATAAATACATTTAAAAAACACAGTGAAATTATAATAATATGAGCAATAGATCAATAGATCACAGCAGTTGTGCTGTGTCCTGCACGTCATTGCTCTCATCCATGGCCAAAGCAAAAAACTCGAATTCTGACGCTTTCTCATTCAGCTGGTCATACACGTTGTCCCCCAAATCTTCGGTTCGCCTGGTCATAGTAGGTGCGGAGAGACTCACCGCATTGAGCGCATCCTTCTTGTCGGGACACGCCTCCTCGGCCACAGCAAGCATGCATACTTTAACAAAGTCCCCATCAGTAAACGGCTTTCCATGGGTAGCTAGTAGGTGAGCTACCTTATAGCTAGCTCAGACAGCAGCCTGGTTGATCTGGGTTTGGTGAAGGAATACATTCTGTTGTGCAGCCAGTCCGCATTTCATCCTCCGAATCCTGTCTTCTCTTGTTTGCCCTCGCAAACTAGCATACTCTTTGTGGCGGGTTTCATAGTGACGACGCACATTATATTCTTTGAAAACCGGCACACTTTTTTTACATACAAGATAAACTGCACGGTCCTTACACTGAACGAAAAAATAATCGATGGTCCACTGTTCTTTAAAAACTCTGCACTCTCTGTCAGCTTTTTGCTTACCGCTAGCCATTTTGCTGTCCTGAACACTGACAGTTCTCTGCGCATGCGCTGCCTGTCACTGCTTGATCGCGAGCATATGACGAAAATTCGGAAAATATGAATAGTTCATTTTATAACTAAATATCAATTTTAATTGATAAAATCAACAAAATACAAGATGCAGACATGTTGTTATTTGCCAAAAAGCAATTTAAAAAAATAGGCCATGACCACTTTTGGGGATTGCCTCATAGGGCCGGTTCAAGTGATGGGGGGCAGAGGGGCTGGGGGGCCGGTCAAAGGGGGCTGGCGGGCCGGATCTGGCCCGCGGGCCGTAGTTTGGTGACCCCTGCCTTAAGTGGTTTCTTACATCTAATTATGATATTTTATTATTATTTTGTTACATTATACTATTTATTTCATTTTAGTATTGGTTGAGGTAAGTGTTGAGTTCAATATTTAAAATAAAAACCTCCAGCTTGTTTTTTGCAATTTATTCCTTGAATGTCAACTAAAGAATGATTGAAAGATTGCCACCAAAAAGGCAAAAAACTAAGGTCAAAACCAGAGATGCACCGATTGACCGGCTGCCGATCGGAATCGGCCGATTTTCACGTGATTGGCCTTGACCGGCGACCGGCCGGTCAAAATTAAAATATGCCGATTTTCTGCCGATCAAAACTTGTGTATCACATAGAGATGAAAGTGGAAATACTCGTATTTCGCAACTAAAAAGACTGCAGCTACACTGGCAGCTTGAACATGCTTTCTAGTGTGATTGTGTTGCGCTTGCGCAGAACAGTGTCAGTCCTGCGCGCCTAACGAGCTCCGGCGCGCGCGCCGTTAACAAAAAAAAAAGTCATTATATTTGGATATATTATATATCCAAATATAGTAATTTTTTTTGTGCCAGATATTGGATGTGAAAAGAAGAAAATGTTTGTGGTTGTGTGAATTTCCCATTACAGGAATTAATACGTTAGCCTATTACCAAACATCTAGTTAGATTTGTACAAAGAGAGAAAGAAAAAAAAATGTCTTATTGTTTGTTTTACGACCTTAGTTGCACTTGATTCCATTGGAAATTACTCTACAAATACACATTTGACAAAGATGATAGAATGGCTATGGTATAAGTATGACTGGAAATTATTTTTGTTTTTTGATACTGAATGAAGAAATGGGTTGTTCTATAAGGCATAAGTTTTCAGATCTAAATAGGCTTATGAGAGTGTGTTCCATAGCAGTAGGCAAATAATATATGAGGCGGAAGTTGTTTTTGTGCCAGATATTGGATGAGAAAAGAAAAAATGTTTGTGTGAATTTCCTATTTCAGGAATTAATATGTTAATACCAAACATGAAGAAAGATTTTACAAAGAACAATGTCTTTTTGTTTGTTTTCAACCTTTGAGGTTTTGAAAATGTATTACTGAAAATCTGGCAGAATGTTCTATTAAAGAAAAGATAAAAAGAAAATAGTCTTTGTGTGTGCTGTGAAGTGATTTGAAAACATGAAATCGGAATCAGCCAAAATCAGTATCGGCAGGTCACACTCCATGGAAAATCGGAAATCGGAATCGGCCCAAAAAATTGCAATCGGTGCATCTCTAGTAAAAACTAAACTTCAATTTTGGTGAGTAATTTTCATAAATTTAAAAGACAGGTTTTCCACCAACATCAAGCCCAGCAAACTAATGGCCTGCCCTGTAATGTAAAGTTGGGTCGAGGAATGAAACCAGGCAGGGTTCTGGTAAAAATTGTTTTAGCTGTCTTCTCTTAAAGAACTTAAAAGAATTTAGATTGAACTGAATAATCTCAAATGCTTCTTGTAGCTTTAAAATAGTCCCAGCAGGTGACTCTGAAGAAAAATACTGTGTGTTTGAACACCGCCCGCTGTAAACACTTTGCATACACCCCAATGACTGACTCCACCGACCGCCACGACACCACCACGCACGATTCCCTCATCGGCACACACATCGGCACCACAAATTGCTACCTGGTCTGTGGGAAACACTGGTTCTTACCATCAAATACTTTCATTCCATATTTTGTTGCTTTTTATTTTATTTATTTATTTATTTATTTTTTTTGGGGGGGGGTTCTTCTTCTTCTTTTGTGTTTTTTGGCGGTTGGCAAACCAACTTAAAGGTGCATTACTGCCACCAACTGGGCTGGAGTATGGACCAGGAGATGGTGTGTGTGTGTCTGTCTATTCTTTCAGCTATTTCTGTTTCTTTTAAATACTTGATAATATTTGGGGGGTTGTTTTCAAGTAGAGTTTTTATTTCATCATCGATTGGTTCAGTAACATGCTCCACCATGTTGTTTTTCTCTACTCATGGTATATAAGCCAATAGCCTAGTAGTAGAGTAGCTAATCAGAGCGTGTGATTGCTCATATCCAGTGAATGTGGATAGAACAATAGTTCATATAAGCTTAGTCTTCCCATAGTTCATTGCAGCTAATACTAAACTATTTCCTGCACTCTAATTTGGAGCATGCTCCCTTTCCCTCAAATAGAAAGGGTTATTTAAACTCTATGGGATTGGGGCTGGAGAAGGAAGTGACAGCAGAATCTTCCATATTATTAATTACACTAATAACACCAAAACAGGCAGAGAAAACAGCCTAGCTTTCTTTTCTATGTAGAATGAGGTCTGTAATGAAAGCTCACATTATGAATGAATTAAACTAGAGCTGGTGAAGTCTAAGCAGAAGTGAATTAAAGCAAAACCTAAAAATGCTAAGGTTTGTGTAAAATCTGTAAACCAGGGCATATGTATATCACTTTGGTAAATTGTATTTTAGATTTTTGTTCAGCCAGATTTAATGGGATGGCAGGACACAAATGTTTGCACAGATATATTCCTTCCATCTAAACAACTATTCTAAGTAATTGCAGCACTTAATCCTTCAACCCTCACTGTCAAACATGCATGATATCCATTATGATTTAATCAGCTTCATGTAGAACACATCACATTGGTGGTTGTTTTTTTGGAAAGGTTATAGAAATGTGTTTCAACAAATGAACTGTATCCAAAGATATTGTACTTGGCTGTCAAGTCACAGAAGGCAGTGATCATTTTGTAGTGATGTTGCTGTTAGACAAGTGTGAGTTCATTGAATAATGGTTGATTTTGATTTCAGTGCCACAGATTAAAATAAAATTGAACACATTATCCTTTCAGTGGGGCGGCATGGTGGTGTAGTGGTTAGCACTGTTGCCTCACAGCAAGAAGGTCTGGGTTCGAGCCCCGTGGCCGGCGAGGGCCTTTCTGTGCGGAGTTTGCATATTCTCCCCGTGTCCGCGTGGGTTTCCTCCAGGTGCTCCGGTTTCCCCCACAGTCCAAAGACATGCAGGTTAGGTTAACTGGTGACTCTAAATTGACCGTAGGTGTGAATGTGAGTGTGAATGGTTGTCTGTGTCTATGTGTCAGCCCTGTGATGACCTGGTGACTTGTCCAGGGTGTACCCCGCCTTTCGCCCATAGTCAGCTGGGATAGGCTCCAGCTTGCCTGCGACCCTGTAGAACAGGATAAAGCGGCTAGAGATAATGAGATCCTTTCAGTGGCGGGTGGCACGGTGGTGTAGTGCTGTCGCCTCACAGCAAGAACGTTCAGGTTCGAGCCCCATGGCTGGCGAGGGCCTTTCTGTGCGGAGTTTACATATTCTCCCCGTGTCCACGTGGGTTTCCTCTGGGTGCTCCGGTTTCCCCCACAGTCCAAAGACATGCAGGTTAGATTAACTGGTGACTCTAAATTGAGCGTAGGTGTGAATGTGAGTGTGAATGGTTGTCTGTGTCTATGTGTCAGCCCTGTGATGACCTGGAGACTTGCCCAGGGTGTACCCTGCCTTTCGCCCATAGTCAGCTGGGATAGGCTCCAGCTTGCCTACAACCCTGCACAGGATAAGCGGTTACGGATAATGGATGGATGTACTTTAAGTCTTATTTCGGAGAATTAGTTGGATCACAAGACCTAACACAAAACAAAAATGTGAGCACTGAATTTGGACAGTTAAAAACTGGAAGAAAAAAAAAATCACCTGGTCTTTTTCCAACCTTCAGCTTCTCAGATTCACTGTGGCCTCAGCCACTGTTGTAGCCTATGCATCTCAATGTTCAATATATTATGCATTATGAGATGCTTTTCTGCTCAACCCAGTTGTATTTGAGTAGCTGTTCTGTCAGCCCAAACCACTCTGGCCATTCTCCTCTGACCTCATCATTAACATTTCAAGACACTGACTGGAAATGGATGGATGTACGATAAGTGCACAAAGACTTTTATTAAAAGCAAACTGATAAACATTCTCAAAACACAAGGCAAAGCACATAAACAGTAAAAACTAGCCAAGATAATATGTGGTCACAAAAACAGAAAACAGCCGAAACCAGAGTAGCAAAACAGTAATCAAGGTTTGGTAACATCAGAGACAAGGAATAGATTGTATACTTCACAAAGTCTGTGTGGGAGGAGAGTCCTTATAAGTGCGAGTCATCAGTTATGCATATTGAAGCCCAGGTTTTGTGGGTAAAAAGCATCCCCAGCGCACGATGCTTCCAACATTGTAGAGATGTTAATTGAGGTATGTTCTGCATCAGGTTTGCACTACCTGCATGAGTGCGGCGTGAACATGAGTTGCAGTCCGAGGAGTAGCACCCCAATCGCAAACACATGCAGATGAGACAGATTTTTTTTTTTTTGCTTGCTTGTTTGATGCATCATGTGTAAATTCCAGAGACCCAAGAGACTGGCACTTATTTGCTTAAATACTCAAACCAGTCTGGCACTAACCACCATGTAACAGTGGATGTTACGGACATCACATCTATTCTTCATTCTGATGCTTGATGTGAACATTAATAACATGTTAACAATTTGCATGATTGGCTGATTGGATAACCATATTAATGTGGAGATGTAAAGGTGGTCCTATTAAAATAACATTTAGTGTACACTTTTGGTGATAATGAAGGAACATCTGTAAATGTCATGTCAAAGACTAAACAACAAGACAGAGACTGTTGAAGGAAGCTAGTACCATTTCAAGAGATCTACATAATCGAGGACTGTATAGAAGAGTGGCTAGAAAAAGTGCTATATGAAAGCACGAGAGTGATCCAGTGAAGATGTTGTTGTTGTTGTTGTTGTGATGATGACACCAAGATGAAGATACTTTATTTGAGCAAGTTTTAAAATGCTATTTAAAAGAAAGAAGAAAAGAAAGCACAACTTTATTCATCACACACTTGTGAAATTTCCTCTCTGCATTTAACCCATCTGAAGCAGTGAACACAAACATGCACACACACGAGCAATGAGCACACACACATACCCAGAGCAGTGGGCAGCCATGCTAACAGCGCCCAGGGAGCAGTTGGGAGTTAGGTGCCTCGCTCAAGGGCACCCCAGCCCAAGGCCGTCCCATATTAACCTAACCGCATGTCTTTGGACTGTGGGGGAACCGGAGCACCCGGAGGAAACCCACGCAGACACGGGGAGAACATGCAAACTCCACACAGAAAGGCCCTCGCCGGCCGCTGGGTTCGAACCCAGAACCTTCTTGCTGTGAGGTGACCGTGCTAACCACTACACCACAGTGCCGCCCAAATTTGTGGTGCAAACCTGATGCAGGACATACCTCAATTAACATCACTACAGTGAAATATGGTGGTGGTAGCATCATGCTCTGGGGATGCTTTTCAAATTTGAATGGAGAATCATCTCATCTCATTATCTCTAGCCGCTTTATCCTGTTCTACAGGGTTGCAGGCAAGCTGGAGCCTATCCCAGCTGACTACGGGCGAAAGGCGGGGTACACCCTGGACAAGTTGCCAGGTCATCACAGGGCTGACACATAGACACAGAAAACCATTCACACTCACATTCACACCTACAGTCAATTTAGAGTCACCAGTTAACTTAACCTGCATGTCTTTGGACTGTGGGGGAAACCGGAGCACCCGGAGGAAACCCACGCGGACACGGGGAGAAGATGCAAACTCCGCACAGAAAGGCCCTCACCGGCCACGGGGCTCGAACCCGGACCTTCTTGCTGTGAGGCGACAGCGCTAACCACTACACCACCGTGCCGCCCCAATGGAGAATCAATGGAGAAAAAAAAAGAAAGAAAAAACTAACTAACTAAAACAGTAAGCTTGGGACACACTTCATCTTTCAGTAGGACAGTGGGACCAAACACAAGGCCAAAGCAATACAGGGGTGATTAAAATAAAAAAAAAGTGACTGTTCTACAATGGCCAAGTCTACATCTAGATCCCAGTGATAATGAGTGTCACTGATTGAAGCAGTCGACAAATAACATGTAACCAGCCTCAAGGACTGGAAGCAACTCTGCCAGGAGCAATGGACAAAAATATAAAGCTGGTAGTAACTTAAAACAGACTTAAAGCTGCTATTGTAGCAAAATTGGTGGTTGTACCAAGCACTAAGCAAAAAGGGATGAATTCTTCTGCAAGCAGTATTTTCCAGATTTTAATTTTTAAGACCTAATGGACAAATACTGAATTTTCGCTTTGAAAATAGACTTTAAAGGAACAGTCCACCGTACTTCCATAATGAAATATGCTCTTATCTGAATTGAGACGAGCTGCTCCGTACCTCTCCGAGCTTTGCGCGACCTCCCAGTCAGTCAGACGCAGTCAGACGCGCTGTCACTCCTGTTAGCAATGTAGCTAGGCTCAGCATGGCCAATGGTATTTTTTGGGGCTGTAGTTAGATGCGACCAAACTCTTCCGCGTTTTTCCTGTTTACATAGGTTTATATGACCAGTGATATGAAACAAGTTCAGTTACACAAATTGAAATGTAGCGATTTTCTATGCTATGGAAAGTCCGCAGTATAATGACAGGCGTACTAACACCTTCTGCGCGCTTCGACAGCGCATTGATATGGAGCTCAGATATCAATGCGCTGTCGAAGGGCGCAGAAGGTGTTAGTACGCCTGTCATTATAGTGCGGACTTTCCATAGCATAGAAAATCGCTACGTTTCAATTTGTGTAACTGAACTTGTTTCATATCACTGGTCATATAAACCTATGTAAACAGGAAAAACGCGGAAGAGTTTGGTCGCATCTAACTACAGCCCCCAAAAATACCATTGGCCATGCTGAGCCTAGCTACATTGCTAACAGGAGTGACAGCGCGTCTGACTGCGTCTGACTGACTGGGAGGTCACGCAAAGCTCGGAGAGGTACGGAGCAGCTCGTCTCAATTCAGATAAGAGCATATTTCATTATGGAAGTACGGTGGACTGTTCCTTTAAGAGCATATTTGTTTGGTATAAAAATACAGCGCAAGTGTCATTTGTTATTGAGATAAACCTAATGACTTAATGGGGCTGAATAATTTGCAAGGCACTGTTTCAAGAAGCACAGTGCAAAACATGACTTGATGTGGCCACAAAATGTACAAATTCAGTTGACTAAGGCTGTATTTCAACACACAAACTGCATTTGGGACAGCTTACTAAATATGTTCCAAAGTACAAATTACAGTTTAAAAGCCACTGTAAAATGAAGGAAATGAGCAAGCATAAAGCTGTAAAAAGCTTGGGACTAAAGATGAAATGCAAGTTCAGTACTGACTGTGTTAACTGTAATAAGAAGTGAAGTTCTTATGAAATAAAAACAAGTCTCTTTGAAAAAGCAAGTGATGTGGAGGGTATTAAATACATCTGATGTCATTAGATTCACAATTGGTTAATAAGACACTTTGTAGTCTCTTGTCAGCAAAGAAAAAAAAGTGTCACAGAGTGTTGTGTGTCTGAGGAAAGTGATGTAGGGTTTTGTGATGTGTATGTGCTTTAATCAGGATTGCCAGATCCATGTGATAAAAGCAGCACAATGGACATGAAGTTATCCTAAATAGTTCTTTAATCAAGGTTCTAACAGTGTTATTTTATATGGCATGCTTTGAAGCCAATTTACACCTGCCTTTGCTGCACATTTCTTCTTCATTTTTTGCAGTATTTTCCTTCTTTTGGTGCAAAGCATATGTTTGCGTGCATGGTGCATAATAGATAGATTATTCTGATTGAACAAAATTTATTCTAAATTGATACAAATACAGCCCTGTGATGACCTGGCGACTTGTCCAGGGTGTACCCCGCCTTTCGCCCGTAGTCAGCTGGGATAGGCTCCAGCTTGCTTGTGACCCTGCAGAACAGGATAAAGCGGCTAGAGATAATGAGATGAGATGAGATGTTGAAACTGAGAATTTTTATTGTTTTTTGAAAAATATATGCTCATTTTGAATTTGATGTTAGCAACCCATTTCAGAAAAGTTGGTACAGGGGCAACAAAAGACTGAAAAAGTTGTGTAATGCTAAAAAAAAAAAATTATTTGGTTAATTGGCAACAGGTCAGTAACATGGTTGGGTATAAAAAAAAAGCATCCCAGGGAGGCAGAGTCTTTCAGGAGTAAAGATAGGGAGGGGTTCAGCTCTCTGCGAAAGACTGCATGGGCAAACAGTGCAACAATTTAAAGGGGAACTGAAGTCATTTTTTAAACTTGCTTTATTTTTTAATTAACATGTTATTCAATTACATTTTCGGTTTTAGTAACCTTATATTGTAACTCGTATTGGCAACTAATTGCAATCCAATATTATGCTTATAGGCCTATTCGGTTTTTAGCCATGTTGAATTTAGTTAGTTTGGTCCATGGTGGTGTAGTGGTTAGCACTGTCACCTCACAGCAAGAAGGTCCTGGGTTTGAGCCCAGTGGCCAGCGAGGGCCTTTCTGTGTGGAGTTTGCATGTTCTCCCTGTGTCTGTGTGGGTTTCCTCCAGGTGCTCCAGTTTCCCCCACAGTCCAAAAACATGCAGGTTAGGTTGATTGGTGGCTCTAAATTGACCGTAGGTGTGAATGTGAGTGTGAATGGTTGTTTGTCTCTGTGTCAGCCTTGTGATAACCTGGCGACTTGTCCAGGGTGTACCCCACCTCTCGCCCACAGTCAGCTGGGATAGGCTCCAGCTTGCTTGCGAACCTGTAGAACAGGATAAGCGGCTACAGATAATGGATGGATGGTCCACGGCAGGCGGCACTTATTTGCGCGATCTTCACGAGACTTGTGGGAGACTTCAAAACGTGAAGTGTCAGCCAGGTGTTAGTGCCGCCATTTTGAAAACTGTTATCTAAATGAAATATTGCACAAAAACGAGTTTAAATAATGATTACGGCCTACTTTTTTCAAACTTTCCCGATTGCTATCAAAACAAACACAACTTTCCGGCTTGATTATATCAGCATTCGAAAGAGGGCACACACGTCTTTTGACAACGTTGGCAGATGTTGGTCACTTTGATTTCCACCGTACATTTTACTTCTGTCCTACGATGTCTCGCACAGGTCTCACCGAATCTCGTTTACGCCCATTGCTTTGACATATGGACTGATATATAGCATATTTCAAACACTCATAACTTGATATAGCAGTGATAAAATAGCTATCAAAAATACATTACTATATTTAATAAAATGAGAAATCGAATTTTGATCATAAAAAATTTGCCTTCAGTTCCCTTTTTAGAATAACGTTCCTCAATGTAAAATTGCAAAGAATTTGGGGATCACATCATCTATGGTACATAATATCATTAAAAGATTCAGAGAATCTGGAGAAATCTCTGTATGCAAGAGACAAGGCTGAAAACTGACAGTGGATGCCTGTGATCTTCAGGCCCTCAGGCAACACTGTGTTAAAAGCAGACACGTGTCTGTAGTGGAAATTACTGTGTGGGCTCAGGAACACTTCAGAAAACCATCATCGGTGAAACAGTTCATTACTGCATCCACAAATGCAACTTAAAACCAGATATAAACAATATCCAGAAACACCACCGCCTTCTCTTTTCTCTTTTATGATTGACTGAGGCGAAGTGGAAAATTGTCCTGAGGTCTGATGAATCAAAAGTAGAAATTATTTTCAAAAATCTTGGACACCATGTCCTCCAGGCTAAAGAGAAGAGGGACCATCCGGCTTGTTATCAGTACACAGTTCAAAAGCCAGCATGTGATGGTATGAGGGTGCATTAGTGCACGTGACATGGTTAGCTTGTACATCTAGGAAGGCATCATTATTACTGAATGATATATACACGTTTCAGAGCAATATACTACCATCCATTTCAATTAGGCTTCTAGATTCTTTCTTTCTTTCTTTCTTTCTTTCTTTCTTTCTTTCTTTCTTTCTTTCTTTGGAAATAGAACCAACTTAATTCATTCACAAATATTATAGCCAGGTACAAACAGATGTACATGTAATAAGTCCATGAGCAGGATCTAAAACTAGATAGATAGATAGATAGATAGATAGATAGATAGATAGATAGATAGATAGATAGATAGATAGATAGATAGATAGATAGATAGGGAAAGTGAGTGAGACTGTTTGAGTTAGGATTCACAGACTATTCTGACATGGCATGGCCATGACATTTTGGATTTAAATCCAACTATAGATACGGACGTTTAAAGCATTAAACAGGGCACTGATACACAGATAGCGGTATTGCATTATACCTCTAGTGCATAAACAGTACATTTAGGCTAGTACACTAGTTTTTAATGCTTTCTGGGGCAGAAAAAGTAAGAATTCTGGCTGTAAATGAGTGCTATATTAAATTAGGCCCTAAATTTCTAACTGGCAACATCGTTTTGATTAGGGTTATGCAAACTTGTGCACTCAACTGTTTAAGGAAGGAAAGAAGTACTGTATATAAATGCAATTAAGTTCAATTCAAAATTAATTAGTCATGGTATATTTTAAACTGGGCAATTCTGACAAATTAGTGGAAAAGTAAAGCTGCTCAAACACACACACACACACACACACACACACACACACACACACACACACACACACACACACACACACCTGCGTCCTGCAGATAGCTGTTTAAAAGTAATGGGGAATGCACTGCAGGGGAATTTTTCTGCACCCTGTGTCAAATATATGTTTGTGTCTCTTTCTTCCTTCAAATCAAACTGGCTCACAGATGTGACAAGAAACGAAATGCAGCCTTTTTCTGTGATGCTTTGCATGCAACCGATCACAAGCAGTGCACTCAGCTACACAGTGAAAGTACTGAATCTGCACATATTCACGGTGCTCAGCAAATTCATTGACACAAAGAAGACAACATTACTCTTCCAAATCATATCAGATCAACATCCGTGGTAGCAATGAATACCAGTGAAAGAGTGCTGAGCCTGTAACAAAACTGATCCCGGTATTATATACAGTCACTTTTGAATAATCCAGAACGCTGGTGTGCAGTAACGAATAGCAAGCATGATAAACAGAAAAGGTGGGCTTGCCGTTAGACAGCTTTTTTGTTTAAACACCAAAACTCACAAAACCATCCATCTTGCCATTTGTCCCTTCGTGTAATTTGTGCACTTAGTTTATTGACTTCGAGTTTCTCCTCCAAAGGCAATTTGAAAAATCAATGACTGAAAAATGAATCCACGTTATTCATGTTTTATTCACTGATATTATATGTCACATCTTGTCAATCACTTGAGAAGCATTATGGATGTTTCAGAAAAGCGATCTCAAATAAGTTAGCCCCAGTGCATTAAAATTAGATTTTTACTTCCAGTAATTGGTGGTGCTATAATTCTTGGTTTCACAAAAGTCCCAAAATATTCCACTTTAAGCCATTTGTCATACCAGCCAGCACTGAGGATATGGTGAAATATTGTTTATAAAAAGGATACTTTTTTTAAGCCCTAAAATCTGATGAGCTGAGTAACCTTCAAAGTTGTTGTAAAATCCTCAATATCTGCACACAGTTCATGGAATGCTCTATTATCGTACTTAGAAGAAGCCGCCTTTATTTGTCACATGTACACTCAAGCACAGTGAAATTCCTGCTCTGCATTTAACCCATCTGAAGCAGTGAACACACACATGCACACACAAGTAAGCAATGAGCACACACACATACCCAGAGCAGTGGGCAGCTATGCTACAGTGCCCAGAGAGCAGTTGGGGGTTAGGTGCCTTGCTCAAGGGCATTTCAGCCACAATACAGAGGGAGGGAAAAGTGCCATTCATTCACTCAACCCGCATTTTTCCTGCCAGTCGTAGGAATCAAACCAGCAACCCTTTGGGACCAAGGCTGCTTTTCTAACCTTCAGGTTATGGCTATCCCCAGAAAGGGCATGTGTTGGCCAGGAATTGAACCTGCGTCAACTGCTTGGAAGGCAGCTATGCTAACCACTAACCTAACCTAACCTAACCACTTATCCTATGCAGGGTCACAGGCAAGCTGGAGCCTATCCCAGCTGACTGTGGGCGAGAGGCAGGGGACACCCTGGACAAGTCGCCAGGTCATTGCAGGGCTGACACACAGAGACAAACAATCATTCACACTCACACCTTTGGTCAACTTAGAGCCACCAATTAACCTAACCTGCATGTCTTTGGACTGTGGGGGAAACTGGAGCACCCGGAGGAAACCCACACAGACACAGGAAGAACATGCAAACTCCGCACAGAAAAGCCCCCCCATCAGCCACTGGGCTTGAACCCAGAACCTTCTTGCTGTGAGGCAACAGTGCTAACCACTACATCACCAAAGCCACCAAAGCTTAAAAACAAAGCTTACTGTGAACTGATGATGCAGTGTGTGGCAGAAGAATTGCTTATCAAGCATATAAATAATAATGAAAAAAAATATTGAACACTGGATCATATCTCTAACACCCTTACCTTCATCCACACCCTTATCCTTATTTTGCAACAGTATTAAATAATGTTTTCTTGAATTTTAAGCACCAGGTCAGTAAAACATTGTTAGCTTTTAAAAACTGATGAAGTAAAAACAGTTCTTAATAGAGGACTCCTGCTGTGAATGATGAAATGCTTGTTAAGTGTATGGTAATATCCACCTCAGCAAATTGAAGCTGTGAAAAGGGACCGTATTTCGTATGTGGGAGACCTTAAAAAGACTTTTAGCCCATGGAGAGCACTTGCTATTAATCTCTTCTCCCTTTTATGATCTGACTTTCTTTAACTATAAAATCTAGGATTTTAATCGATTTGACCTTACCTGAGTTGGCATGAAATTGAATCCTGTCATAGGTGTCCAACACCGATTAAAATATTAAGATGAATTTCGAACTTTTTACGGTAACTAATAATCTACTAAGTTAACAGGCTTTTGCTGTCAGTCTGGACCCTGGGAATTAAAGATTATTGATGATAGACAAAGAAAGGAGAATGCTTTAAGCACTTATTACTTATTTTGTCTGTGGCATTAGCAAAAGCTAGAATATAAAATATAATAATAATAATAATGGGGCAGCACGGTGGTGTAGTGGTTAGCGCTGTCGCCTCACAGCAAGAAGGTCCGGGTTCGAGCCCCGTGGCCAGCGAGGGCCTTTCTGTGTGGAGTTTGCATGTTCTCCCCGTGTCCGCGTGGGTTTCCTCCGGGTGCTCCGGTTTCCCCCACAGTCCAAAGACATGCAGGTTAGGTTAACTGGTGACTCTAAATTGACCGTAGGTGTGAATGTGAGTGTGAATGGTTGTCTGTGTCTATGTGTCAGCCCTGTGATGACCTGGCGACTTGTCCAGGGTGTACCCCGCCTTTCGCCCGTAGTCAGCTGGGATTGGCTCCAGCTTGCCTGCGACCCTGTAGAAGGATGAAGCGGCTAGAGATAATGAGATGAGATAATAATAATAATAATAATAACCTCCACCCTTCTGGGAAGACTTTCCACTAGATTTTGGAGTGTGACTGTGGGATTTTGTTCATTCACCCATAAGAGCTTTCGTGAGATTGGGCAATGAAGTCAGGTGAGGAGGCCTGGGAAACAGTTGGTGTTCCAGTTCGTCCCAAAGGTGTTCAGTGGGGTTGAAGTAAGAGCTCTACATGGTAAAATTTTGTGGACAACTGACCATGATACTCAAATGTACTTTTTGAACATCCCACTACACATTTAGTCTCCTTCCCTGCTATAATAACCTTCACTCTTCTGGGAAGGCTTTCCACTAGATTTTGGAGCATGGCTATAGGGATTTGTGCTCATTCAGCCACAAGAACATTAGCGAGGTCAGGCACTGATGTTGGGTGAGGAGACTTGCTGTGCAGTCAATGTTCTGATTCATCCCAAAGGTGTTCAATGAGGTTGAGGTCAAGGCACTGTGCAGGACACTTGGGTTCTTCCACTCCAACTTTGGTAAATCTTGTCTTCATGGACCCCGCTGTGTGCACGGGCACACTGTCATGCTGGAACATGTTTGGGTCTCTTAGTTCCAGTGAAGGGAAATTGTAAAGCTACAGCGTACAATGATATGCTGTACAATTCTGCACTTCTAAATTTGTGACAAAAGCTTAGGGAAAACCCACATACGGTATAGCCATGATGGTCATGTCTCCATAGACCTTCGGCCATATAATGTATGTAAGAAGTTATATATGTATTTTAAGAACAAGTGTTTTGGAATTAAGTGTGATTTACAGTTGTGATTACATACACTGATCAGCCATAACATTAAAACCACTTGCCTAATATTGTGTAGGTCCCCCTTGGACTCCACAAGACTTCTGAAGATGTGCTGTGGTATCTGGCACAAAAATGTTAGCAGTACATCCTTTATATCCTGTAAGCTGCGAGGTGGGCTCTCCATTGATTGGACTTGTATGTCCAGCAGATCCCATAGATGCTCGATCTGATTGAGATCTGGGGAATTTGGAGGCCAAGTCAACACCTTGAGCTGATTGTCATGTTCTTCAAACCATTCCTGAACATTTTTTGCAGTGTGGCAGAGTGCATTATCCTGCTGAAAGAGGCCAAAGTCTCATCTCATCTCATCATCTCTAGCCGCTTTATCCTTCTACAGGGTCGCAGGCAAGCTGGAGCCCATCCCAGCTGACTACGGGCGAAAGGCGGGGTACACCCTGGACAAGTCGCCAGGTCATCACAGGGCTGACACATAGACACAGACAACCATTCACACTCACATTCACACCTACGGTCAATTTAGAGTCACCAGTTAACCTAACCTGCATGTCTTTGGACTGTGGGGGAAACCGGAGCACCCGGAGGAAACCCACGCGGACACGGGGAGAACATGCAAACTCCACACAGAAAGGCCCTCGCTGGCCACGGGGCTCGAACCCGGACCTTCTTGCTGTGAGGCGACAGCGCTAACCACTACACCACCGTGCCGCCCGAGGCCAAAGTCATTAGGGAATACTGTTGTCATGAAGTGGTGTACTTGGTCTGCAGCGATGTCTAGATAGGTGGTATGTGTCAAAGCAGCATCTATATGAATGGCAGGACCCAAGGTTTCCCAGAAGAACATTGCCCAGGGCATCACACTGTCTCCACCAGCTTGCCTTCTTCCCATAGTGCATCCTGGTGCCATCTCTGCCCCAGGTAAGCAACACGTACCCGGCCATCCACATGATGTAAAGGAAAATGTGATTCATCAGACCAGGCCACGTTCTTCCATTACTCCATGGTGCAGTTCTGATGCTCACATGCCCATTATACACAGCAAAATCCCCAGTGTTGAAGTAACACCCAGAGTGTTGATTTAACACCCTACTGTGTTTATATAGGTCCAATTGGACACAAATTAACTCTGAAAGTGTTAATTCAACACTGAGGAATTTGCTGTGTAGACGCTTTCAGTGGTGGACAAGAGTCAGCATGGACACTCTGACTTTTCTACAGCTACGTAGCCCCACAATTTGTGCTACCAGACAAACTATCTTTCCCTCCCCCTGCACATCAGTGAGCTTTGGGCACTCATGACCCTGTCGCCAGATCACTGGTTGCCCTTCCTTGGACCATTTGTGGTAGGTACTAACCACTGCATACTGGGAACACCCCACAAGACCTGCCGTTTTGTAGATGATCTGACCCAGTCATCTAGCCATCACAATTTGGCTCTCATCAAAGCCGGCCCAATCCTTATCCTTGCCCATTTTTCCTCCTTCTAACACATCAACTTTGAGAACTAACTGATAGATGCTATTGTATTGAGATAATCAATGTTCTTCACTTCAACTCTGAGTGGTTCTAATGCTATGGCTGAGCAGTGTATAGGCGTAAGTATCTGTAGATATGAGTATATACTAAAAGTTTCCCTTGCATTTCTGGGTTGGGGTGGATAGATAAAATTGCAACCGTGAAGGCAAGAAGTGATAATCTGGACAAGTGGAGAAAAATATCTCAGTGTCATATGGCATTTAATTGCGTCTTTATCAGTGTGAGGTTTCATACCGAATGTGAATCCCCATGTATACAGGATAAATTTATTCATTATATCCACATTCACTGGATATGAGCAATCACACGCTCTGATTGGCTACTATACTACTAGAATATCAGCTTGTATACCATGAGTAGAGAAAAACAAAATGGTGGCATGCATCAAGTCAGATGTATCACTTTGTTGTCAAGTATTTAAAAGAAACAGAAAGAACTAAAAGAATATAGGTCCCCCCCCCCCCAATATCTCCTGTTCCACACTCCAGCCCAGTCAATGATGGTAATGCACCTTTAAGTTGGTTTGCTAACCACCAAAAAAACACTAAAGAAGAAGAAAATGCCGGACAGTGTTACTGAACCAACCGAGGACGACATAAAATCTCTGTTCGAAAACAAAACTCTAGAAAATACAAAAAAAAGCAACAAAATCCATCCATCCATTATCTGTAGCCACTTGTCCTGTACAGGGCTGCTGGCAAGCTGGAGGCTATCCCAGCTGACTATGGGCGAGAGGTGGGGTACACCCTGGACAAGTCGCCAGATCATCGCAGGGCTGACACATAGAGACAAACAACCATTCACACTCACATTCACACCTATGGTCAATTTAGAGCCACCAATTAGCCTAACCTGCACGTCCTTGGACTGTGGGGGAAACTGGAGCACCTGGAGGAAACCCACAGGGAGAACATGCAAACTCCACACAGGAAGGCCCTTGTCGGCTGCTGAGCTCAAACTCAGGACCTTCTTGCTGTGAGGCAACAGTACTAACCACTACACCATGGTGCAGCCCGCAACAAAACATGGAATGAAAGTATTTCATGGTAAGAATATATATTTTTCAAGAATTATTATTATAGCCGGGCGGCACGGTGGTGCAGTGGTTAGTGCTGTCGCCTCACAGCAAGAAGGTCCGGGTTCGAGCCCTATGGCCAGCGAGGGCCTTTCTGTGCAAAGTTTGCATGCTCTCCCCGTGTCCGCGTAGGTTTCCTCCGGGTGCTCCGGTTTCCCCCACAGTCCAAAGACATGCAGGTTAGGTTAACTGGTGAGCCTAAATTGACCGTAGGTGTGAATGTGAGTGTGAATTGTTGTCTGTGTCTATGTGTCGGCCCTGTGATGACCTGGCGACTTGTCCAGGGTGTACCCCGCCTTTCGCCCATAGTCAGCTGGGATAGGCTCCAGCTTGCCTGCGACCCTGTAGAACAGGATAAAGCAGCTAGATATAATGAGATGAGATTATTATAGCAGGGGCAGCAGGTGGTGTAGTGGTTAGTACTGTCGCCTCACAGCAAGAAGGTTCTGGGTTCGAGTCTAGTGGCTGGCGAGGGCCTTTTTGTGTGGAGTTTGCATGTTCTCCCTGTGTCTGTGTGGGTTTTCTCTGGGTGGTCCAGTTTCCCTCACAGTCCAAAGACATGCAGGTTAGGTTAATTGGTGGCTCTAAATTGACCGTGGGTGTGAATGTGAGTGTGAATGGTTGTTTGTCTCTGTGTCAGCCCTGTAATGATCTGGCTACTTGTCCAGGGTGTGTCCCGCCTCTCGCCCATAGTCAGCTGGGATAGGCTCCAGCGACCCTGTAGAACAGGATAAGCAGCTACAGATAATGGATAAATGGATGGATGGATATTATTAAATAAGGGCCAAAACCAGCAGGCTCAAGAACAGTTTCTTTCACCAGGCAGTCAGGAGGCTCAACTCCCTCCCTGTTCTGCCCTTCCTCCCCCCTCTGCCCCCTGCCACAGATTCTGCTCGCACACACCCCTTCAGCATCTGACATGTCATCCTCACAGTTCCCCCCCCTCCCAACACACACACACACACACACACACACACCTCATCGTTCATTAACACACTGAACTCAGGGATCGCACATCTCACTTTACCTCGCTCATTTGCACTATTCCGCACTACCTCATCTTAACAGCTGCTAGTTTGTTTATACTGCTTATTTCATGTTTCATGTTTACCTGCTATACCTCAAGTGCCCTTGACTGTTTGGTTATTTGAACCAATTTGTGTGTGTGTGTGTGTGTGTGTGTGTGTGTGTGTGTGTGTGTGTGTGTGTGTGTGTGTTTAGTCTACGTCTAGTTCATATCTAGAGTGTTTAAACTGTTTATATTATCTGTTTGAGTGTTTAGTCTGTGTGTAGTTCTTATCTAGTGTTTACACTGTTTATATTGTCTGAGTGTTTAGTCTGTCTTGTTCTTATCTAGTGTTTATACTGTTTATTTATACTGTTTATATTGTTTGTCTGAGTGTTTAGTCTATGTCTAGTTCCTATCTAGAGTGTTTATACTGTTTATATTGTTGTTGTTGTTTTTTTTCAATTATTCTATTTTTATTTATTGCATTGCCTGTTTGCACCGTGGGTCAGAGAGGACTGAAATTTCATCTGTGCTGTATGTCGAGCATGTATAGCATATTTGACAATAAAGCTGACTTGACTTATAGCATTTTTCACAAATTGCTAGTCATTTCGCCAGTTTGTTTACATTTAAAGCAGAAATTATTTTGTTTGACGATTTGTATAAAGTTTTTATTGATCAAATTTGCAAAAAATAAAAATAAAAATGATCTGTTTCTCAAAATCCAGTGAATGTGGATAGAATAAAACAGTTATTCCACTCAATCTCGTCGTACATGGCTTATAGCCAATTCGGCTATCAGTGCATGTACGACTCGATTTTGTGGAATAACTGTTAAATATTTGTGTGTGCAAACAGTCAATCTAAAATGCAACAAAAACATTGCGTGCCATAAGCCTATCATTCAAAAATTAATTAGGCTTCATATATTATATATATGGGGCGGCACGGTGGTGTAGTGGTTAGCGCTGTTGCCTCACAGCAAGAAGGTCCTGAGTTCGAGCCCCGGGGCCGGCGAGGGCCTTTCTGTGTGGAGTTTGCATGTTCTCCCCGTGTCCGCGTGGGTTTCCTCCGGGTGCTCCGGTTTCCCCCACAGTCCAAAGACATGCAGGTTAGGTTAACTGGTGACTCTAAATTGACCGTAGGTGTGAGTGTGAATGGTTGCCTGTGTCTATGTGTCAGCCCTGTGATGACCTGGCGACTTGTCCAGGGTGTACCCCGCCTTTCGCCCGTAGTCAGCTGGGATAGGCTCCAGCTTGCCTGCGACCCTGTAGAAGGATAAAGCGGCTAGAGATAATGAGATGAGATGAGATATTTTATATATATATATATATATATATATATATATATATTGCTTTTTAATGACTGGACAATTTAATTCGTGGGCAAAGCATCAAAGCATATCCCTCGTTGCAGCTTTTTCTTTAAAACAAACAAATAAATAAATAAATAGACCACGGTTGACTTACCAATAATTAGTACATTGGTTGCTTGGGAAGTTCCAAAGTAGCTTAACTGCTTTGAGCATTTCTATGAGTAACATGGCTGAGCAGCTTCTGCCAAAATTAATATTGAGCTCTAATTCAACTGGAAAGATTTATGACATTTCTTAATTTGGTGTAATTTTAACTTGACTGTGCTCCTCTCTGCACCCTTCAGTAAACGTACCATCATCAAACATATTATCAGAATTATAGTTCATGAATATATTCAGTAGATTTATTGCTATTCTGGCCAGTTGTGAATGCCAACCCTTTCTTAATTTTCTTCTTGCCTGTTCTGCTCAAATTTTATTGATTACCTTCAAATTCCAAACCACAGCTCTAACATAGAAGATAGGCAGGTTAGGGAGGAGAGAATGCTGGAGAAAATTCATTCCAACAGAGTTCTCATTCCTGAGAGCATTGGCTGAGAGTCAGATCTCTAAGATCATGGTCTCGTTGGACGTCCATGTGTAGTTTGCCATTTTAATCTATATTAATAACACATAAAATGTCACCTTGCTAGTCTGTTGAACATCCAGTGTTATTCTCTGTGGCTGACTGACTGTGTGTGTGTGTGTGTGTGTGTGTGTGTGTGTGTGTGTGTGTGTGTGTGTGTGTGTTCATCAAAATGAATTGCAAGCATGAATTATTTCAGCTGCATGGAATGAGTTGGATTAGTATTCAAATGTGAAGAAATAAAGTGTGTACTCTTTCACTCTTTTACTATCTAGCTAATATTGTATATTTAACCAAATATGTTCGACACACTGTG
The DNA here is from genome assembly GCF_027579695.1 of Neoarius graeffei. Lineage (NCBI taxonomy): Eukaryota > Metazoa > Chordata > Actinopteri > Siluriformes > Ariidae > Neoarius > Neoarius graeffei. Next base: position 17,097,310 of record NC_083580.1, read on the forward strand.
CTTATTTATGTAACTGAGAACTTTCTCATAACTCATCTGCTTTATTGGTATCAATACAATGTACTACCTGCATGGGATATTTGCCTTGTCTTTGATTTTTCCTTGTTCTTTTTGTTCATTATAGTTTTCATTATGATCATGATGACTTGCATATAATAACTCTGTGACACATAAGTATGTTATTCTGAGAATATGATCTTTGTTGTGAGAATATGAACATGACCTTGCTGTGTAAATAAGCGTTAAGAAGGTGCTCTCCTATCTCGTTCCATATCAGACCATCATTCGCTCCTTTCACATATCCCACAATCCACTGTGTGGTTGGGAACTTCTGGTGACCAGGCCCAAGCTACTGATAATGGTACAATAACCAATATCAGACTATATATTCAGTTTTGATGTTCAAATATCTATCCATCCATCCATAACCGCTTATCCTGTGCAGGATTGCGGGCAAGCTAGAGCCTATCCCAGCTGACTATGGGCGAGAGGCGGGGTACGCCCTGGACAAATCATCAGGTCATCGCAGGGCTGACACACAGAGACAAACAACCATTCACACTTACATTCACACCTACAGTCAATTTAGAGCCACCAATTAACCTAACCTGCATGTCTTTGGACTGTGGGGGAAACCGGGGCACCCAGAGGAAACCCACACAGACACGGGGAGAACATGCAAACTCCACACAGAAAGGCCCCCATTGGCCACTGGGCTCGGACCCAGAACCTTCTTGCTGTGAGGCGACAGTGCTAACCACTATACCACCGTGCCGCCTTGTTCAAATATTGGATGTTCGAATATTATTACAGGTTTACATGGTTTCACAGATTTTTTCAAGATTAAAGCTAGACAGCCTTTCAATTTCATAAAATCTCTAAAATGTAGTTCCCTCTGGAATTTGGTCATTGTGATGTATGTTTATTTCTGTAATATCTCACAAAATATCAGGCCATTCTGTGGCTGGGAAGTTGTTTAATTTGAGGGGATTCCTGAGCAAATAATATGTATAAAATCGCTCACTTCACACAGTCAAGCAGACCGAGGAAGTCCATGTGCGCATGCGCAGGTTTACCTTCTTCTTTTGGGTTTTACGGTGGCTGACATCCACAGTGTTGCATTATTGCCATCTACAGGTTTACCTTGACCGTGCACTGACAGTTCCATCATTCTGTCGCTAAACGAACAACTGATCACACTGTGGTGCTTGCTGACCGCCAATATTTATTAGTTTGGTCCTGCGTTTCCTTTCCTTCGCAACATAATGTCTTTTCTTCTCACTTTCCGTTACTGTAGTCAGTTTTTCACATTTCATTTGCACACTTATGTCCTCCATTTTTCTCTCTCATTTTTCAAATTTGTATGCTACAATGCCTTGCACGAACAGGGAAAGCCCACCACATGATGCATGATGTAATATCTTGTATTGGGTCATGGTGAAGCAAGAAAAAATAGAGGAGAATTTAGGGCCACGTGACCCTCAATTCATTAATTGTTCTATTTAAAAAAAAAAAATCATAAAATTGAAAGTCTGTGATTCGAATTCAGTAGCTTTTAGTCCACAAAACAAAAAATAATTGGGTGTCAGGGAAAATTCTTTTTATAACCTACACTTGAAAAATCTGAAAGGAAGCCTGTCTTTAATACTGCTCGAAATGATTGCACATTTACAATTTGTCATCAGTGTAAACTTCTCATCAGTTTTGATGCTCAAATATCGGAGGCAAGCTTAAATGTGATGATATTAGATTGCTTTTATATGTCTAGTTACTTGTTCAGTGGTATTTTTCATCACCACAGAAGCTTTTAATTGGTCATCCTTATATTATCACCCATACAGCCCGTTCACTTTCACTCTCTCCATTGTTTACATGAAATACATGTTCCAAATACTCAGCACTATAACTCTGGCCAACCTATAATAATATTTGAACATCCGATATTTGAACATAATAATATTTGAACATTGAAACTGATTATATAGCCCAATATTGTTTTTTGTACTGTTATCAGCAGCCTGGGCCTGGCCACCGGAAGTTCCCAACCACGCAGTGGATTGTGGGATATGTGAAAGGGGTGAATTACATGTCACTTCCTTTTTTTTATTCTACCATTTGCATGCACTATACTTCTACAATCTGGCTCTTGGCTTGTCTCCTGGTTCCTGATTCTGACTTCTGAAAGATTTACAACACCTGTGATTATTCAATATTCCTCAAATAGTGCACGAGTTCTGTGGCAATTAAGGACATAATTCATAATTTTTCTGCTGCAGAAAACAATTACATGGTCACTCATCCTGAAATATACATCACCACTTATTGTATCCTTGACTTATCAGACACTGAAAGAAGATCAATAATCGTTTGAGTGAAGAATGTTCTCACATTGGTTCATTAATTGACTGATCTAGATCAAGTACATGACAGAAATTCATTAAGCCCCTGTACCCACAGAGTTGTGTCATCTAAAAGTCAGGATTTGTAATAACAGGACTCGGCTGATATAAATGCAAAGTGATTTATTATTACAAAACACAGCAAGTACCTGTCCAATATCAGTGCATAAACACAGCTATCACCAGAAAGGCACGTTATATCTATATTTGAACTTAAGACTATGCAGGAATGGCATTTTCCCTTCCATTAAGTCATGATTTACTATCCATCCATTATCCGTAGCCGCTTATCCTGTTCTCCAGGGTCGCAGGCAAGCTGGAGCCTATTCCAGCTGACTATGGGTGAGAGGCAGGGTACACCCTGGACAAGTCGCCAGGTCATCGCAGGGCCGACACATAGAGACAAACAACCATTCACACTCACACTCACACCTACAGTCAATTTAGAGCCACCAATTAGCCTAACCTGCATGTCTTTGGACTGTGGGGGAAACCGGAGCACCTGGAGGAAACCCACATGGACACGGGGAGAGCATGCAAATTCCACACAGAAAGGCCCTCGTTGGCTGCTGGGCTCAATCTCAGGACCTTCTTGCTGTGAGGCAACAGTGCTAACCACTACACCACGGTGCTGCCCGCAACAAAACATGGAATGAAAGTATTTCATGGTAAGAATATATTTTTTTATTTTTCAAGAATTATTATTATATCAGGGGCAGCAGGTGGTGTAGTGGTTAGCACTGTCGCCTCACAGAAAGAAGGTCTTGGGTTCGAGTCCAGCGGCTGGCAAGGGCTTATCTGTATGGAGTTTGCATGTTCTCCCTGTGTCTGCGTGGGTTTCTTCCGGGTGCTCCAGTTTCCCCCACAGTCCAAAGACATGCAGGTTAGGCTAATTGGTGGCTCTAAATTGACCGTAAGTGTGAGTGTGAATGGTTGTTTGTCTCTACTGGTATGTGTCAGCCCTTTGATGATCTGTCGACTTGTTCAGGGTGTACCCTGCCTCTCGCCCATAGTCAGCTGGGATAGGCACCAGCGACCCTGTAGAACAGGATAAGCAGCTACAGATAATGGATGGATGGATGGATGGATATTATTATAGCATTTTTCACAAATTGCTACTGTCATTTCGCCAGTTTGTTTACATTTGAAGCAAAAATTATTTTGTTCGACTTTTTGTATAAAGTTTTTATTGATTGAATTTGCAAAAAATAAAAATAAAAATGCTCTGTTTCTCAAAATCCAGTGAATGTGGATAGAATAAAATAGTTACTCCACTCAATCTCATCGTACATGGCTTATAGCCAACTTGGCTATCAGTGCATGTACGACTCGATTTTGTGGAATAACTGTTAAATATTTGTGTGTGCAAACAGTCAATCTAAAATGCAACAAAAACATTGCATGCTATAAGCCTATCATTCAAAAATGAATTAGGCTTCATATTTTATCTATCTATCTATCTATCTATCTACAGTATATATATATATATATATATATATATATATATATATATATATATATATATATATTCTTCCTCTTTTTTTAAAGATTTTTTTTGGGCTTTTTTCACCTTTATTATTGGATAGGACAGTGTAGAGACAGGAAATGAGCGGGAGAGAGAGACGGGGAGGGATCGGGAAATGACCTCGGGCCGGAATCGAACCCGGGTCCCCGGATTTACGGCACGGCGCCTCATCCACCTCTTAAGATTGCTTTTTAATGACTAGACAATTTAATTCATGGGCAAAGCATCAAAGCATATCCCTCGTTGCAGCTTCTTCCTTAAAACAAATAAATAAATAAATAAATAAATAGACCACGGTTGACAGTTGACTTTACAATAATTAGTACATTGGTGGCTTGGGAAGTTCCAAAGTAGCTTAACTGCTTTGAGCATTTCTGTGAGTAACATGGCTGAGCAGCTTCTGCCAAAATTAATATTGAGCTCTAATTCAACTGGAAAGATTTATTTCTTAATTTGGTGTAATTTTAACTTGACTGTGCTCTTCTCTGCACCCTTAAGTAAACTTACCATCATCAAACATATTATCAGAATTATAGTTCATGAATTTACAGTATTCAGTAGATTTATTGCTATTCTGGCCAGTTGTGAATGCCAACCCTTTCTTAATTTTCTTCTTGCCTGTTCTGCTCAAATTTTATTGATTGCCTTCAAATTCCAAACCACAGCTCTAACATAGAAGATAGGCATGTTAGGGAGAAGAGGATGCTGGAGAAAATTCATTCCAACAGAGTTCTCATTCCTGAGAGCATTGGCTGAGAGTCAGATCTCTAAGATCTGACTAAGAGCTTTCTAAGAGCTTTCTCATAACTCATCTGCTTTATTGGTATCAATACAATGTACTACCTGCATGGGATGTTTGCATTGTCTTTGACTTTTCCTTGTTCTTTTTGTTCATTATAGTTTTAATTATGATAATGATGACCGTGATTTATTACTTGACTAAAAATAAATGTTTGGATGTAAAATACACTTCTCAGATTGGAGGATGATTATTGCGCGTGTACATCAGAGTGGAGGACTGACTTGTTTAAGAACTATTGTTTATTTTGCAGTTACTAACCGAAAGTTGTCACCTCATGCATACATGTCAACCTATACAGAATGTCCGTATTTTATACGGATTTGATTCAATAAACGTAGTATACGGGCGTACAAATAAAGTTATATGGATTCTTTAAAAAAACTTCAATATTTATTTAGAGCTATAATCAATTCCCACAATGATAAAAGAGCACATAACATTTACAAACGTACTGTACAGCACAGAAAGCACAAACAGCCAGTAAAGCGTCTTATGAAACCGTGCGTTATCTTGTGGTAGCGAGACTTCGTTCCACTTCTGATCATGCGCACACCGCATTGCGAGAATCCCGGCAACCGTGAAGTAACATTTTGTTTGAAAAGCGTATTTCCACCTGAGCGACTTTCACTAGCGACTGAAAAGATTCTGAATGGGCACTCCGGCAAGATCAACACAGACACTTGCTGTGACATGCAGCCTAGTGAGGTATTGGTGCAGACTGCTAAAAAAGCTGTCATGGAGTACAATTCAGAACATTAGACTGACACTTTGTGTTTTTGTCAAACATTGGAGCTTTGTATTCATTCTGAAGGTTTATTGTTATTAATATTGAATAAAAAGTAACTTGGATATATCGTTAATTATCATTCAAATTTTAGGTAAATTATTTTAATCTGCATCTTATAAGGATTTTATAAGGGAAATACGGATTTTGGAGGTTGGTTATACAGGTTTGATTGACCAAAGGTTGATATGTATGCTCATGCCTGTGGCTGTGATCTCACATATGCAGCCTATAAAAAGTCCTCAGAATGACAAGCGTGCTCTGGTATGACCCAGGTCGCACTGATGGCCCTGGCTGATATTAAAGATAAGAATCTCCCATGATATGTATCAAATGGTATTTAATGGAAGAAGGTAGAGGGAGAACAGTAATCCAAACTGATTGAGCTATGAGGCAGTAAACTACCTGCTGCACCAGCAACCCCCTTAGATACACTTGCATTAAAGGTAATACAATTCATTTTTACCACAGCACTGTTGAATTCATGAATCAAATGATGTGGATTAATTTTTCATAACAGCACAGCTCTAACAGTAGGCCTGCCTGTAACATAAATGGCAGGTTTATTGTAGTACACAGTGTCTTGCAAAATTATTCATCCTCCTTGGTGTTTATCCTGTTTTGTCGCATTACAAGCTGGAATTAAAATGAATATTGTTTGTGTCACTATAAAACAATTAAGATGAAAAAACAGAAATCTGGAGTGTGCATAGGTATTCACCCCCTTTCGTATGAAACCCCTAAATAAGAGCTGGTCCAAACAATTCACTTCATAAGTCACATAGTTAGTTGATTAAGCTCCACCTGTGTGCAATCAAAGTGTCACATGATCTGTCACATGATGTCTGTATAAATCAACCTGTTCTGGAAGGACCCTGACTCTGCTACACTACTAAGCAAGCAACATGAAAACCAAGGAGCACTCCAAACAGGTCAGAGACAAAGTTGTGGAGAAGTATAGATCAGGGCTGGGTTATAAAAAAAAAATCCCAAACTTTGAATATCCCAGGGAGCACCATTAAATCCATTATAGCAAAATGGAAAGAATATGTCACTACTACAAACCTGACAAGAGAAGGCCACCCATCAAAACTCACAGACCAGGCAAGGAGGGCATTAATCAGAGATGCAACAAAGACGCCAAAGACAACACTGAAGGAGCTGCAAAGATCCACAGCGAAGATGGAAGTATCTGTCCAAAGGACCACTTTAAGCTGTACACTCCACAGAACGGGGCTTTATAGAAGAATGGCCAGGAGAAAGTAATTGCTTAAGAAAACATGTTTGGAGTTTACCCAACAGCATGTGACATACTCCACAAACACATGGACAAAGATTATTTGGTCAGATGAGACTAAAATTTAATTTTTTGGCCATCATGGGAAATGCCATGTGTGTCGCAAACCCAACACCCTGAGAACACCATTCCATAGTGAAGCATGGTGGTGGCAGCATCATGCCGTGGGAATATTTTACATCTGCAGGGTCAGGAAAGCTGGTCAGGACTGAAGGAAAGATGGATGGCACTAAATACAGGGCAATTCTGGAGGAAAACCTGTTTGAGTCAGCCAGAGGTTTGAGACTGAGACGAAGGTTCATGTTCCAGCAGGACAATGAACCTAAACATACTGTATCACTAAAGCTACACTGGAGTGGCTTAAAGGGAAACATTTAAATGTCTTGGAATGGCCTAATCAAAGCTCAGACCTCAATCCAATTGAGAATCTGTGGCATAACTTGAAGATTGCTGTACACCAATGCGACCCATCTAACTTGAAGGAGTTGGAGCAGTTTTGCCTTGAGGAATGGGCAAAAATCCCAGTGGCTAGATGTGCTAAGCTAATAGAGACATATCCCAAGATACTTGCAGCAGTAATTGCAGCAAAAGGTGGCTCTACAAAGTGTTGACATTGGGGGTGAATACCTATGCACACTCCAGATTTCTGTTTTTCATCTTTATTTTTTGTGTCACAAAAAAAAAACAATTTGCATCTTTAAAGTGGTAGGCATGTTGTGTAAATCAAATGTTGCTAACCCTCCAAAAATCCATTTTAGTTCCAGCTTGTAATGTGACAAAACAGGACAAACACCAAGGGGGATGAATACTTTTGCAAGACACTGTATGTAGCAGTATTAATCAGTATTAATATATTAATATATATCGCAACGTATTCACAGTGATGTGTATGGTGAATACTCCAAATAAATAGATGATTATTTTGCATTTCTGGATGTGCATGTGTCAGCGCTTTGTCTGGGTTCGTAGATTTACTCTTTGCAGTTTCTTGGTAACATGACAACTGGAGGAATGGATATTTATAGCTACTATATAAGTGATAACAGGAACTTACTTATATCCTATATGTAACTCAAAAAGATTAAAAGTGCAATGTGTCATTCATTAATAAATTCTAAATTGTCAACACTGGCAAGTTGCTATGGTAAAAGAGGAACAACACACTACTGGATGTGCAGTTAATGGAAAATAATCCATTTTGGGGTGGTAACTGCCCTACGCTTCTCATTGAGGTACCGTAACACTACCAGCACTATTTTCCTGTAACACTATGGACCATTATGTGTTAATCCTTACATATCTGCAATAACTCAGCTTGTAGTTAGATGTGTGAAGAGCAATTGACACAAAAAGTAGACATACAACCCCGATTCCAAAAAAGTTGGGACAAAGTACAAATTGTAAATAAAAATGGAATGCAATAATTTACAAATCTCAAAAACTGACATTGTATTCACAATAGAACGTAGACAACATATCAAATGTTGAAAGTGAGACATTTTGAAACTTCATGCCAAATATTGGCTCATTTGAAATTTCATGACAGCAACACATCTCAAAAAAGTTGGGACAGGGGCAATAGATAGTTTTTTTTTTTTCGCAAGGGTTTCTGTGGATTTTCGTAGCTTCCTAAAAGTTCTACCTGCAAGTCTTTCTGAAAGGAGACCTCTGTGTCAGTTTTCTACATCAAGGCTTTAAGGGTTGCCCAAGAGGAACAAGTCAAAGAACCCTTAACCCTTATCCTACCATGCTATTTTACACCTTAATCTTACCATGTGGGGTCCGTTTGGACCCCAATACTTTTCTTTAAAATTAAAGCTTATAAAGACAAAATCACCAGATAAGTTTTGTTCAGAACATCTTGTATTAATAACAGTAATACACTAAAGGGCCCAAGGCATAAAGAACACACAAACAAAGAACAATTAGCCAAGAAAATGGTCTGATTACTGAAACAATGTCACTAAATTCAAGTTTTGTGGTTGTCGATCTTGACAACTATGTCATCATAACCACACATATGAAAAGAACACACACACACTTGTCTATAATAAGGTCTATAATAAGTAATGATATCCTGCACACGGCGCCTGCCTATGTTTGGTGGGCTTGTTTGCCATACAGTGCCATTTTTTCCCACTAGCACATCCTGCCGAGCTGGTTGGGCTCGTTCATTTCTCTCTGGTTGGGCTTGCTCCAGATCCTGCTGCTCCTCTTGTGCCTCACCACGACCACATCCACGAGCACGACCTCTACCACGACCACCCTGGCCACGGCCCTGTCCTCTACCTCGACCTCGACCGCGACCTCGACCACGACCTTGACCTTGATCTTGATCTCCCACAATCTCAATTTGTCCTCTGACTTGGTTATCATCTTGGTCTCTTCTAGGCTGCTCATTAGCCTGAGGTGGACCTTGTGCCAGGTTTGTTGCTTCAGCAGCTGGTTCTGCTGTTTCTATATCACTTTGATCAGAGGGCTCAGAGCAATGGTCAACTTCGTCATTTGAAAAATCAGAATCTTCAAACTCTGAATCATCATCCTCTTCCATAACAGCTCTTAAGGCTTGCTCTACTGTATATCTTGCTCTTCTTCCCCTACCAGCCATCATTCACTGTAACAAAATGAAAAATTGTATGATTATAACCAAGTAATATTATGTTTTCTATGATATTTTGCTGGGGTCCGTTTGGACCCCAGAGAGGATATTATTATAGTATAGAAGTTGCTGCACCGAATTCACTTTTCTTTAGGTTACATAATAAGATTAGATAGACAGACAAATTCATAAAATTTTAGCTGGATCGCATAGCCGATAAGAATTTGGCAGGCAAAAAACAGTGTCCGGGGTCCAAACGGAGCCCACACGGTAGGATGAGGGTTAAGGGTTCTGGATTTAAACTTTACCTTTTTTTTGTTCATGTTTACAGATGTAGCATTTAAAAATCACCGTGATCAAATCAGATCAACAGTGCAGCAGAGATTTAAAGTTCCTTAAGTATTCTCAACACAAAATGATTTTCTTTTAAGTTTTATTGATGTAATTAAGATCTGTTAAGTCCATATTATTTCTTTTTTTTTATTTGCTAACAAATACAAAGTAAGGACAGAATGAAACAAATCAATACATACACATGACATACAACAGAAACACTGACGTAACATTAACAACAGTTTCAAAGGCCGGACAGTACTACTAATATGTTGACAAAGAGATGTAACAGGACACATGGAGACAAATTCGACAGAGATAAACAAGAGTTATATTGCTGTATAGGGGAGGCTGGGTGGGGTTGGTTAGGGGTAATGAATGTGCATATGAGATGGAGGAGGGTAAGTGGGGGGGGAATTTGGAGGGGTTTTGGGCCTTGAGTATGGGTGGAGGGACAGTGTGTATATGTTGGGGGGGAGCGGAGTTTGTGATAGTGAGCACATGTGTGTGTGTGAGTGTATATAAGCAGTGCTGGTCTAGTGTCAGGCCAGGGAGATGGAAGCTGGATCATAATGAAGGAGGGTGGTGGTGGTGGTGGGGGGGGGGAGTATTATTTTATTTGCTAATCATTTGTGTTAGTAAATTTTTTATAGATAGTGATTCTAAAAATAATAGTTATTTAATAGTTAATTACGATGACTACCTGAGCACCTGTTCATGGCTATGGTGCCAGCCGCCCCTGCCCAAGCTAAGTCATGATGGGACGACAGAGGGGAGGGGGAGGTACTGCATGAGGCAGGGCTCCGGGCCCAGATGCCCCACACACCGACACCAGCCCCCCATAACCTCCGCACAACACGCCCTACCTATCCTATATATGACAAGAATGTGTGCCTTCTCTAAAGTGTACTGCATTAAAAGAAGAGGGCGTGCAGGGTGAAAACCTGCCCAGATCTCCACCTACACGCCCCCCCGCACCCTATGTAATCAAAGATATAAGCCTCCTCTAAGATGTATTTGCATTAAAAGAAGCGAGGAGTGCAGTGAAGCACCTGTAGAGGTTTCCCATATGCACTCCTCCCCTGCCCTAGTCTATCATGTTGTTCTTATTGAAGGTGGACAAATGGTGTGTGCTTCCTAATGTGTAGAGCATTTAAAAGAGGATAAGGAGCGCTGTGCAATACCAAGAATAGGCAGGTATCAGAGTGCATGCGTGGGGTGGGCGGGGCACCGAGAGGACCTCGGGACCCTGACCCAGAGGGGAACCCTGACCCATCAACCCTCCCAATGGCACCAACCAAAGCCAGTCCCACCTGACAGCCAGACAGGATGGGGCTGTCCACGCCATCCCAGATGCCCAGGTATAACAAGAGTAGATGAAGTGGGGGAGGGAAGACGGTAGCAGAGGGAGGGAGTGGTGGGAAGAGTAGGGAGTGGTGGGAAAAATTAATAAATGAAGTACATAAACAGAGATAAGAGATTCCAGCTTCCATCCTCCCTTTCCTAATATGTATGGCTAAATATTAACGCTTATGGAGGGATATTTGGGTGTGGCGTTGGGACTGGATCTCAGGCACAGAGGGCCAGGTCAAGTCTGTAAAAAGGTGAGGTAAGATGACCAAGGGGAGTGTGTATTCTGAGTGTGGAGTAAGTTAGGAGAGGTACCGTATGATTGTCCAATGATATATAATCTGCTAGCAGGTTTTTCCAATGGGTAATGTGGATTGAGTTCTTTGAGTTCCAGTTCATGAGGATTGTTTTCTTGGCGATAGTTAGTGCTACTAGAAGAAATTTATTGTCTGTGGTATTAAGGTTGATTGAAGATGTATCTCCTAGTATGCAGAGGGAAGGAGTTGCTGGGATGTGATGGCAATAGATAGTTTTCACTGACATCACGGCATCCCGGGGAACGCCCCCCAGCCGCCATCTTGCGGGGCTAACAAAACGGACCATCGCCACTACCGGCTACGTTATCTCGGATGAATTTATTAAGTTATATAGTCAGTTTTCTAAAATAAAGATCAATGTCGGCAAAATCAAGCAAACGGAAGTATATGGATACATTGGACGACATCTCACGACAACGGTATGCAGCCAAACTGGCCTTGATTGGGGGAATTGACCCCTACGAAGTGGACAAAGAAGCATTTTCAAGTGACTATGCAGGGCTGTCATCCATATCGTACCCTGATATTGTGAACTATTTCGTGAATACTAAAAGTGCCTACACACTTGACGACCTCAAAGCATACAAGTCGCTGGAGTCATACAATTATTTTGTCTGTGGCTGGGTCCGCGAAGTCCGCCATATAAAAACCAGTGAGAGCCGTGTCCTAATTACAGCGAAGGTATGTAAACATTGGAATTTTAGAGCTCTCAACACTGCATATGTGTGTGTATAATATCGAGTTGATTTAAGACAAATTTTACATCCATTAGTGGTATTACAGTACCATGTCAGTATAAACTTTGTAATATAATTAACTGGTATGTAGGTGTAGCGCGTATCGAGTGTGGGTGGAGCACAGAGGACGGCAGGACAACGTTTGGAGGCAGACAAGGCGATTTATTTTTATAACTTTTCAGTAATCTCATTCATTCATTCATTCATTCACACGCACACACTTGTCTGGTCCCGGGTTGCGCTCCCTCTCCTCTCTCTCTGCCTCCTTAAATAGGGAGCGGTTACTGGGAAAACACACACACAAACACAGGTTAATTATCCTCAGGTGTCGCGATTCTGCCACTCACCTTCCCTGGCTCCACCCTCCTGTCACAGACCGGCGCTTGACCACGCCCCCGCTGCCACATACCCCCACCGCCCGACTCAGGCCGGGCGCTCGTCCGGCCCGCAGCCGACTCCCCCCCCCCTTGACGGGAGAGGAAGTCCGCCACGACCATCTGCGCCCCCGGCCTGTGGACCACCTTGAAGTTGAAGGGTTGGAGTGCTAGATACCAACGGGTGATCCGCGCGTTGGCATCCTTCATGCGGTGGAGCCACTGGAGGGGCGCGTGGTCCGAACAGAGAGTGAAAGAGCGCCCCAGCAGGTAGTAATGGAGGGCGAGGACCGCCCACTTAATCGCCAGGCACTCTTTTTCAATTGTGCTGTAGCGCCCCTCATGCACTGACAGCTTCCGGCTGATGTACAGGACCAGGCGGTCCTCCCCCTCCACCTGCTGGGACAAAACGGCCCCCAGCCCTCTGTCCGACGCATCGGTCTGCAACACAAAAGGGAGAGAGAAGTCAGGGGAGTGTAAAAGTGGCCCCCCACACAGTGCAGCCTTTACCTCAGAGAAAGCCCGCTGGCACTGCTCCGTCCACTGGACCGGATCTGGCGCCCCCTTTTTAGTGAGGTCAGTCAGCGGGCTGGTGACGTCCGAATAATTAGGTTTAAACCTACGATAGTAGCCAGCCAGCCCCAGGAACTGCCTCACCCCCTTTTTGGTCTTGGGCCTCGGGCAGGCCGCAATCGCTGCTGTCTTATTAATTTGGGGACGCACCTGCCTGTTGCCCAAGTGGAAGCCCAGATACCGTACTTCCACCCGCCCAATCGCACACTTCTTCGGGTTGGCAGTGAGTCCCGCCCGCCTCAGCGACCTAAGGACGGCCCTCAGGTGTTGTAGGTGCCGCTGCCAATCATTACTATAAATGATGATATCATCTAGGTAAGCGGCTGTATAGGTGGCGTGGGGCCGGAGGACCCGGTCCATCAGCCGCTGAAATGTAGCGGGCGCCCCAAACAGCCCAAAAGGAAGTGTGACGAACTGGTGTAAGCCAAACGGTGTGGAAAAGGCCGTTTTTTCCCAGGATAATGGAGTCAAGGGGATCTGCCAATATCCCTTCATCAAATCCAGTGTCGACTAAAAGCGAGCTGTGCCTAGTCGATCGAGCAGCTCATCAATACGAGGCATTGGGTACGCATCAAATTTAGACACCGCGTTGACTTTTCTATAGTCCACACAGAACCGGACCGAGCCGTCGGCCTTGGGAACCAAGACCACCAGGCTGCTCCAGTCACTGTGGGACTCCTCGACGATGCCCATTTCGAGCATGGCCTGAAGTTCTTCCCGAACCACCTTTTTTTTGTGTTCGGGTAATCTATAAGGACGGCTCCGCACTACCACCCCCGGGGGCGTCTCTATGTGGTGTTCTATGAGGTTAGTGCGACCGGGCAGGGGCAAGAACACATCCGAAAACTCGGCCTGCAACTGGGCAACCTCCGTGAGTTGGGTCGGGGAGAGGTGGTCTCCACAGGGGACCGGAGAGGTACGTGATGCCAATGACCCTTTTTGGACCTCCGGCCCCAGCTCCGCCTTCTCCGGAACTACCGACACCAACACCACGGGGACCTCCTCGTTCCAGAGTTTCAGCAGATTGAGGTGGTAGATCTGTAGCGCCCCCTCCCTGTCCGTTCGCCTAACCTCATAGTTGACGTCCCCGACTCGCCGTGTGACCTCAAAGGGTCCTTGCCACTTGGCGATTAATTTGGAGCTCAACGTGGGCAACAGGACGAGTACCTTATCTCCCGGAGTGAACTCTCTAAGGCGCGTGCCCTTGTTGTACAGGCGGGCTTGCCGTTCCTGGGCCTGCCGCAAATTCTCCTGAGTTAGGTGGGTGAGCATGTGGAGTTTTGCGCGCAGATCCATAATGTACTGAATTTCGTTTTTGCTCGGTGAAGGTCCCTCCTCCCAATTTTCCCGCAGTACATCTAAGATGCCGCGCGGCTTACGCCCATATAATAATTCAAACGGGGAGAACCCCGTGGAGGCTTGGGGGACCTCTCGCACTGCAAACAACAAGGGTTCGAGCCACTTATCCCAGTTACGTGCGTCCTCACTTATGAATTTTTTGATAATATTCTTGAGGGTGCGGTTGAACCGTTCAACTAAACCGTCCGTCTGTGGGTGATAAACGCTGGTGCGGATTGGCTTAATACCCAGTAGCCCATACAGTTCGCTCAGTGTTCGTGACATAAACGAGGTGCCTTGGTCAGTCAGAATCTCTTTCGGGATTCCAACCCGGGAGATGACGTGGAAGAGGGCCTCCGCAATACTGCGTGCTGAGATATTGCGAAGAGGCACCGCTTCCGGGTATCGCGTTGCATAGTCCACCAGAACTAATATAAAGCGGTACCCTCGTGTTGACCGATCTAATGGCCCGACGAGATCCATCCCAATTCTTTCGAACGGGGTCTCGATTAATGGTAGGGGGCGCAAGGGCGCTTTTGGAATGGCCGCTGGATTTACTAACTGGCATTCGCGGCACGCCGTACACCACTTACGGACGTCGCCGCGAATCCCCGGCCAATAGAATCGGGCCATTATCCGGGCGAGTGTCTTATCCTGCCCGAGGTGTCCAGCCATGGGATTAAAGTGAGCCGCCTGAAATACCAATTCCCGGCGGCTCTTTGGAATTAGCAATTGGGTGACTCGCTCTTTCGTCTGAGTGTCCTGCGTCACTCGGTATAACCTATCCTTCAAAATGGAAAAATAGGGGAAGGACGGGGTGGCACCCAGCTGGAGCGTCTGACCATCGATTACTCTCACTTGGTCAAACGCGTGTCGCAGAGTCTTGTCTCGCGATTGTTCCAGTGGGAAATCCGCGAGGGATTCCCCAATAGAAAGAGGAGGGGCCGGTGGCACCTCACTCTGTCGCGGAGATGACGTAGACGGCTCTGCGACCACAGCTTCAGCCAAAGCAACACCGGGACCCTCCCCTGTTAACCGGCAGGACCCACTCTTTATTAGGCGTGCCATTAAACCCCGAAATCCCGGCCAATCAGTCCCCAAGATCAAAGAGTGGGTAAGGCGAGGATTAACCGCCGCCTTCACTATCGATTTCTCCCCTCTGAAATGTATGTGGACCGACACCAACGGGTAGCTGTGAATATCCCCGTGCACATACAACACCTTCACCCCTTGTGCTCCCCCCAATGCCTCGTCTTGCACCAGGCTTTGGCGGATCGAGGTCTGATTGCAACCTGAATCCACCAACGCCTGATATGTAGCCCCTTGTACACTTACCGGTATGCGATACGCTCCGGCCCGATCGAGGGCAGCCTCTGGAGCGTCGGGGATCCGCACCACCGCCCCCACTTCCATCGCTGCACACTGTTGCTGCAGGTGGCCCGGTTCCCCGCAGCGCCAGCAAACCGGCCCGGGCCTTCCCTCTGCAGCTGTGTTCTGGGGCTCACTCACCTGAGGGGGGGGAGAGACAGACACAGAAGGGAGAAACGGGAGGGCACCATGGGTGCGGCGGGCCGGCTGGGGTGGGGCCGGCCCCCACCTCCGCGGTGGGGGAATGGGGCGAGGACGGGACACGGGAGGAGGGGGGGAGAAAGAGAGAGAGGAGAGGAGAAAGAAGATGCTGTCGTCCGCTGTCCTGCTGCCGGAACAGCCGCCAGATGATCCTCCGCCAGTCCCACGGCCTGATCCAGCGACGCCGGGCGGTGGCACTGGACCCACTCCGCGGTTCCAGCTGGTAAGCGGGCGATGAACTGTTCCAGTGCCACCTGGTTGATGATTCCCTCGGCGTCGCGATCTTTGGCCCTCAGCCACCGCCAGCAGGCGTCCCGGAGCTGCTGGCCGAACGCGAATGGGCTGCCGACTTCCTCCATCCGCAGCGCGCGGAAGCGCTGGCGCTGCTGCTCCGGCGTGCGCCCCACGCGCTGGAGGACAGCCCGGCGAAGGTCGGCGTAGGCCAGCCTGCAGTCGGCGGGGAGCTGTAGTGCGGCCAGCTGCGCCTCTCCCGTCAGGAGGGGGAGGAGGCGCGCCGCGCGCTGCTCCATCGGCCACCCCGAGGCTTCGGTGACCTGCTCGAACAATGTGATGAAAGCCTCGGGGTCGTCCTGCGGGCCCATCTTGGTCACGGTGAGGGGAGACAGGCCCGCGGCTGGGGCGCTGGTGGACCCCGCCGACGCGAGGAGACGCTGGAACGCCTCTCGATCTTCCTGCTGGGCCAGCACCAGGGCTTCAAAGCGGCGCTCCTGCTCCTTTCGGAGCGTGACGAGTGCCTGGTGCTGGCTCTGCTGAGCCGTGGCGAGGGCGTGGACCAAGTCCGCGAACGGGGAGGATTCCATGGGGCTGCTGTGTTGGTGCTCCACCTTTTCCTGGGTTTCAGCACCACTGTAGCGCGTATTGAGTGTGGGTGGAGCACAGAGGACGGCAGGACAACGTTTGGAGGCAGACAAGGCGATTTATTTTTATAACTTTTCAGTAATCTCATTCATTCATTCATTCATTCATTCATTCACACGCACACACTTGTCTGGTCCCGGGTTGCGCTCCCTCTCCTCTCTCTCTGCCTCCTTAAATAGGGAGTGGTTACTGGGAAAACACACACACAGACACAGGTTAATTATCCTCAGGTGTCGCGATTCTGCCACTCACCTTCCCCGGCTCCACCCTCCTGTCACAGACCGGCGCTTGACCACGCCCCCGCTGCCACAGTAGGCTTGTTACATTTTGTTTGTTATGATAAATATGACAATTTATAGGCCAGTAATAATCATATGTTTGCAGCCTTGTACCAAATGTTTTTATAAATACAGTATACTCAGCGAATCCAGTTAGGCATTCTCTAGAGATTGTTTACACGATGTTTTGGTTTCCAAAAACAAACTTAAACACAACTGATTGTTTATTTAAACAACTTACCACTTATAAAATGATCGGAGCAGACTTTGCTGTGTCTGGAAGGCTGAAAATCCTTGCGGTTGATTCTCGCAAGCCATAGATTTCTCCTTTGTATGCTGAGTTTCTTTGCTCACCTTCGTGCTCCCGTACAGTGGGAATTCCATAAAAGCTCCGCTTGACATCCTCACCTGACCTTTTACGACAGCCGTGAATACAACAGGTGTGCACAATTGCTAGCTTTAAATAGTAATAATGTAACTATAAATGTAAATAATATATAAATAAATGTAACTCACACGTTACAATGTGTGCTCAATGACCCGTACGGTAAGCTCACCCCCCAAGATGGCTGCCACCAGGGAATCCCTGACTCTGTGACGTCATGTGAAAACTATCTATAAAAGGCTGTAAAAGTTAAAGGTACAAAAAAGGAACAGCTGGAGAACCAAATTGCAACTCATTAGGTCAATTGGCAATAGGTCATTAACATGACTGGGCATAAAAAGAGCATCTTGGAGTGGCAGCAGCTCTCAGAAGTAAAGATGGGAAGAGGATCACCAATCCCCCTAATTCTGCGCCGACAAATAGTGAAGCAATATCAGAAAGGAGTTTGACAGTGTAAAATTGCAAAGAGTTTGAACATATCATCATCTACAGTGCATAATATCATCAAAAGATTCAGAGAATCTGGAAGAATCTCTGTGCGTAAGGGTCAAGGCTGGAAAACCACACTGGGTGCCCGTGATCTTCGGGACCTTAGATGGCACTGCATCACATACAGGCATGCTTCTGTATTGGAAATCATAAAATGGGCTCAGGAATATTTCCAGAGAACATTATCTGTGAACACAATTCACCGTGCCATCCGCCGTTGCCAGCTAAAACTCTATAGTTCAAAGAAGAAGCCGTATCTAAACATGATCCAGAAGCGCAGACGTCTTCTCTGGGCCAAAGCTCATTTAAAATGGACTGTGGCAAAGTGGAAAACTGTTCTGTGGTCAGACGAATCAAAATTTGAAGTTCTTTATGGAAATCAGGGACACCGTGTCATTCGGACTAAAGAGGAGAAGGACGACCCAAGTTGTTATCAGCGCTCAGTTCAGAAGCCTGCATCTCTGATGGTATGGGGTTGCATTAGTGCGTGTGGCATGGGCAGCTTACACATCTGGAAAGACACCATCAATGCTGAAAGGTATATCCAGGTTCTAGAGCAGCAAATGCTCCCATCCAGACGACGTCTCTTTCAAGGAAGACCTTGCATTTTCCAACATGACAATGCCAAACCACATACTGCATCAATTACAGCATCATGGCTGCGTAGAAGAAGGGTCCGGGTACTGAACTGGCCAGCCTGCAGTCCAGATCTTTCACCCATAGAAAACATTTGGTGCATCATAAAACGGAAGATACGACAAAAAAGACCTAAGACAGTTGAGCAACTAGAATCCTACATTAGACAAGAATGGGTTAACATTCCTATCCCTAAACTTGAGCAACTTGTCTCCTCAGTCCCCAAACGTTTACAGACTGTTGTAAGGTGAAAAGGGGATGTCTCATAATGGTAAACATGGCCTTGTCCCAACTTTTTTGAGATGTGTTGTTGTCATGAAATTTAAAATCACCTAATTTTTCTCTTTAAATGATACATTTTCTCAGTTTAAACATCTGATATGTCATCTATGTTCTATTCTGAATAAAATATGGAATTTTGAAACTTCCACATCATTGCATTCCGTTTTTATTTACAATTTGTACTTTGTCCCAACTTTTTTGGAATCGGGGTTGTATGTACATCAAATCAAAAATAAAAATATACATAGCTATAAGAATACCGATAAAGTGGATAAATTGGGTCAATAAAACATTCTTTCAAAAGGAAGAAGTTATATCCACTAACCAAACTGACCACAGTGCTATAAAGCATGGTCAAATTATGAACAAATCAAATAAATACATGACCTATTTATTTGATTTCTTTTTTTTATTATTTGATCGGCTTAGTGTGAGGATAAGAAGCAGTGGTTTAACAGCTGTTCAGCATTCCCTCAGCTTATTCGATTTTACATAATTTGTCATGATGACCAAGCAAAGAAAAAAAACCCTCTTTATTTGGTGCACATTTTCGAAGAAAGAATGACAGAGGGAAAGATTGAATTAGAGCCTTGTGTTGTCTGTGTGAACTAGAATTAAACTGTACAAGAAAAAGATTAAAAAAAAACATTCAGGTCAGATATTCTGTGTTCAAACCACAAATCTTTTTCTGTATATAATGCATTGTTTTTTTTTTCTTTTGAATTCTTCAGTCTATAATGCACAGCAAAATGTTAGAGTAAAAAAAATATGAAATGCACTTTCATTTTAAATACACTGCGCATATAACACATTCAAGTTAATAGGTGCTTGATTTGTGATACATACTGATGATGAACAGACATCTGTAGTGGTGTTTGAGGCCCTGTCCACACGGCAACGGATTCAGGTGAATCTGATAAAATTGTTTATCGTTTCGGCCTGGCGTCCACATGGCACCGGCGTTTTGGGTGCCCCAAAACGATATTTTTTGAGAACGGGTTCAAGAGTGGGAAAATCTGGCAACGGCGCCGTTGCGAAGTCGTCTGGATGAGTAGAACGGATTTGTTTACGATGATGTCACAACCACATGACTAGAACAAGCAGCACTCTCGCTGTTTTGTATGAACCACTGCATTGTGTTCACTTTTGTATACAGCTTTTCTTTTAAATAAACAAGTAACTGAACCATTTCTTGAATTTATTTTTTTATTGGATAAAACTGCTTTTCAAAATGTTCACACACAATATAAAAAGTTATATAAATTATCTAAAAATGCTTTTCAAAATGTTCACACACAATAAGAAAATTAAGTTATATAAAACTATGCACACTAATAAAACTAATTTGTACACACAGAAGGCACGATTTCCTCGCGTAGTCGCAGCCATCTTCTTCTTGTTGTGTGTTTTTCCTGACAGTGCTTCACACCGGGTAGAAGAAGGGGTTTATGTGCATGCGTCTACTTCTTCTATTGTTCTGATGTCTCCGATGGGACCGTCTTACAGTGCCCCAGAGGTGTGGCATGTGTATTGCATCGTTTTCAGCAAGCGTTGCGTTGCCATATGTACCTGATATTTTACTGATCCGTTGCCCATGTGGACGCGATTTTTTAAAAATAAAATCTCGTTGCCGTTGTCGTGTGGATGTAGCCTGAGGCTACATCCACACGACAACGGCAACGAGATGTTATTTAAAAATATGTCGCGTCCAAATGGGCAACGATCAGTAAAATATCAGGTCCATATGGCAACGCAACGCTTGCTGAAAACGATGCAATACACATGCCACACCTCTAGGGTCGCTGTAAGACGGTCCCTTCGGAGACACCAGAACAATAGAAGAAGTAAGGACGCATGCGCATAAACTATTATGCGCGAGACTTCATATTAGCCACAAAGTCAGGAAAATCTGTTCGTAAAATTACATTATAATGACCAAATACAATGAAAAGTATTTTTCCAGTCTCACCTGTGAAAGGTAATCCCATGTGATCTTGTTTGGATGGCAAACCTGTTGGTACAGTTAAACGCAGCTAATCTTTATTCTCCGCTTTGACCTATCCAATATGGCGGCGAGGATGACGTATGATTCTACGCGGAAGGCGGCGTCTTTAATGGTCCGGAATAAATTGAATGCTACACGTTGATGGATTAATTTGCTCCTCTACCCCCTTTTTGAGGAATGTATTGTAGGACTAAAACCAACATCTGAAGAGGTGAGATCGCTTCTTTTTTTCCCTATTTTTGCTGGCGGGATTGACTCTGCCCTAAGGGCAGAGTCTCTCTCTCTCTCTCTCTCTCTCTCTCTCTCACTTTGCACCATTACACAATAAATATTCACAGTGAAAATATTTTGTAAGCACGTTTCATGAACCAAGTTATAGGATTTGTTGACAACTCGCATCGCATCGCAATGAGAAGATCATTGGCACTACTGGTGTTAAGAATCAGACCATTTCATAAATGAATATTTTGCTGTAGAGCTGCAGTGTTTGTACAATTGCATGTTTTTGCTTCACTATTACTGTCACTATTCTGCTTCTTGCATTACTACTGTGAACTAACACTGAACATAATAATAATAATAATAATATCCAAGTTCGTGTTTCACTCTCACTAGTGCTCTGTAAGGCTTTTTCCTGGTGATATCCTGGTGATATTCGTTACACTTCTACCCGGCGTGAAGCACTCACAGTCATGTGGTTGTGATGTCATCGTAAACAAATCCGTTCTACTCATCCAGACGACTTCACAACGGCAACGTTGCCAGATCTTTCCACTCTGGAACCCGTTCTCAAAAAGATTGCGTTTTGGGCACCCAAAACGCTGGTGCCGTGTGGACGCCAGGCCTAAACGATAAGCAATTGTATCGGAGTAACCTGAATCCGTTGCCGTGTGGACAGGGCCTGAGTCTCATATAGTGAGTAGGATGTATTGTTTGGGACGTATGATAATGTTAGAAGACCAGAACAAATGAATAACAAAGGGGCAGGTGATTACAAATGGGGAAAGAGAGATGAATAGCAAATCAGGCCATTTTGTAAAATGTCCACATCTAGTGGTCAATCAGAGCCACAATTTCCATCGGGGACAAGGACGACAGCGACTTTAGGACTTGTAAGCAGTGATTGGCTGAGCGGAACCAGTCTGAGACAGCAAGAGAAACAGAGAGAGAATTATATTTGTTCTAGTTGTTTAATCATGCTCTGGGCTATATCCCTACAAAGAAATCAAGTTTGTATTTGAAAAGTGGCCTATTATTTTCAATTTGCTATTTGTGTTAATGACAATTTATTTTTAACATGTCATTTTAACATTATCCACGTTATACTTGATATATGCAAATAGAGTTAGCAAGATATAGTGGTAGAGCAGTGTGATAGAGGATATTACACATTGCACGAAGATATGAAGTTTGTCTTCGAGTGGTCAACATATTCGTGAGTGATTGGCGTGAACGAGTGAAATTTTTTTTCAACACAAAAAGATAAACTTAATATCTTCGTGCCACCATGTAATGTTCTTTATATTATATGGACACAACCACCAAAAAAAAGCAAGTTAATCAGAATAATTTTTATTTTGAACCACTTTGCCATTTTCATCACGCAACGCGTGTCTAGTCAGTGGGAAAACCCTGGGAGTGACCTCATCGGCGTGAAATATCAGGAATTATTATACATACAGGGCACTCTTTTGATGGAATAAAAACATGTATTCTATTTCCTTCTAGTGGGTTTCATTCATTTGGTTTGATAGCATGCAATATTAATAGCATATCGCTTATCCTACATGTATTACATGACTCCACCCAATGGAGAATTAGCGTTGAATATGGTTTATGATATTGTATGGTTGTCAAGACAATGACATCACATGTTGGAGCTGATGCAAATATTCAATGAGAAACTTTTCTGCTGCATATGCTCAAAAGCATTTCTTTGTTCGCCGGGAAAGAGAAAGGCCGAATCCCATTTCACCCCTTGGACCAACCCCTTGGCCCTTCCCCTCCATTTTGCGCGTTCACGTGAAGGGGTAGGGGTATCCCAATCCCAGTTAACGCGGAGGGGTAGGGGAAGGGGGAGGGCTTCTGTACCCCTCCAAACGGAGATTTTCCTGGAGCAGACTCCGAACGAAGGGGTTTGAGTGATTTCCCACAATGCCATGCGGATTTCAGCGAGATTTCATGCGGACTTCATAAAGATGGCGGTTCCCGCGGCGAAAGATTGTCATAAATGTATTTTCTCCATTATTTACGTGTTTTAAGTTGTTATCCAGAGGAAACACGCCACTTGATTCGCTTTCGAGCTGAGAATGAGCAGCGATTTCTGAAATCCAAGCTGCTGCTAAAAAGCTTTGGGAGTGAGTATTGTTTTCGGTTGCTTTACTGCGTACATTTTGTTCTGTTATTCTCGCTTTTATTGTTTACATGAGTGTTCTGACACCTCATTCTGTCGGATGTGGTGCACGAAGTGCCAAAGATATCCCATTCAGTGGTGTTAGTTAACAAATCACACCCTGCCAACAGAGATTTCTGGTTCTGCCTCTGGCTCTGACTGTAGCGGCTGGTCGCAGCCAATGACGCATTTGGTCGCGTTTTGCTAACGTAAACGCTGACGGAGGTACGCGATGACGTATGCGATCGTTGAAGGGCTATCCCAATACGTAAGGGTTGAATTTCAAGCCCTATCCCTTGTAGCTCAGTTTCAAGGGGAAGGGCCAAGGGGAAGGCGGAGGGGAAGGGGGAGGGGTAGGGGTAGAAATTAGAATTGGGATTGGGCCAAAGACACGCTGAACACCCAAAAGGCCAAAACTTCATTAGATATTCTTCATGCATAGTTACAAGAGAAAAACATACCAACGGACATAAAAAAAACCTAGAAAAGAGACACGTCGTAGATGTTAAACTTCCACGCTAGCTAGCAACTATGACAATTTATAAACAAACATGGCCACTAGGTTTGCATCGTTAAAAATGGAAGGTTTTGAGAGAATTTTGGCTGCCGGGTGACTCTGTTGTGTGTAGCTGTTGATGTTGATTTTAAAACTAACTAAGTAAATTACATAGGGAAATGAATTCTTAAGTATGAATGAAACATACTGTGGCGAGAGTGTATGGAAGAAGAGTCCAGAGACAGAAATCTTAGTTTCTCTGTCATTAGCCTGTGTTACTTGCTCTCGATAGCACTGGCTTGACTGCTTTATTAGCGTTTGCTAACACTACTGATGAATGCTACACCGGTTGGAAAGGTTACTTACCTGCTGCACTGACTTGTGGGTAAGCTAGCGATGACCTTTGAGCAGACCAAGGGCGATAAATTTTTGGTCCCTCCCACTATAAATCAAAATCTGATTGGTTAATTCATCTGTTCCTTCCTACATAAACATACACTGCCATGGCCTTCTGTCTCAGCAATGAAGTCCTAACCAATGAGTGAGCCAGCTCTAAACTCTTCTCAGCCTAGACACAACAAACAAAAATTCTCATTGGATAACTATTTTAATGTTTTTGGGACAGTAACACTTTCATTTCTGAAGCAAATTTGATCAAAAATGAGGCCAAATTAGAATTGGAAGAGAATAATTATCATGAAATTATGAAAGAATGAAATAAATTGAATGTAACATTTGAAATGCTGATATGTTTGGGCCTTCTCTGAAGGCCTCGAAGGCCCTGACGGTTCCCCTCTGTGTACAAGAGAAAAACATACCCACGGACATCAAGAAACTGGAAGAGAGAGTTTATATGTATAATAATAATAATAATTAAAGCCGCAAGCGGCCTCGACGGGCCCTCGCGCCAGCGGCCAAGGGGGGCGGGGGCATGCGTCCCCGCGAAATACCTTCCACAGCTTCTTCGGCAAGAGACATTACTCCCGCAATGGCGACAAAGAACAGAATTGGACACATGGCAACGATAGGGTCTCGCACTGTATGGTGCTCAGGCCCTAATAATAATAGCGCCCTAATAAGGGTCTTGTAAAGAGTTTGCTTGCCAAGTTTGACAAATCAGAAGCTGCAATATCATTTCTGCCATAACCAGCACCCCCAGGGGCGAAAGTGCACAAAATTAGGCGTACATGTCAGGTGAGCTATGAAGAGTGTGCGTATGAAGTTTGATGACAATTGAGTACATAGAAGATGAGATATAGATTTTTGAAGAATAAAATTTTTGGTTTTTCCCATGTCAGTAGGTGGCACTATGCTGTACATGAGCGATTATGAGTTGGAAAAATAAGTGTCTACAACAGCAACGCACTATCACAAGGTAGTGGTGTGAAGGAAAAGCATTATGGAATTATTTACCAAAAACCCGTTTTGGAGCAATTGCGTCGGCCAAAAACAGCGCCCCCCATGGACGAAAATTCCCAAAATGTGGTATACATGACATGGGAGGTAGTAAGAGGGTGGCCGTGAAGTTTGACCAAATTTGAGGAAAGACTGGAATTTTTGCCCAAAAATAGTGCCCCCAGTGGTGAAATATCACAGAAAGTGGGCAACATGTCAGAAGCCCAATGAGTGATCTGCGTGTGAAGTATGAGCAGTTTTGAGCAAGTAGAAGATTTGTTATGAATTTTTAAGCATGTAAAATGTTGCATTGAAAATTGATTGACGTATAACTTCTGAACGGTTTATGCTACGTGAAACCTATTTAGTAACTTTTGTCAGCCATGTCTGTAGATGACGTGTATCAATTTTGGTGACATTCCTATGAACGGTCTAGGAGGAGTTGCGCCGTCTTCGTGGCCATGCATTTCGCACAAAAGTGAAATTACCTCACTTCCTGTTGGGCGTGGCTAATGCATTGGCCTTACATTTTTGTCCGGCTTAGTGAGATATATATGCGTACCAAATGGCATGCCACTACTACAAACTACATGGCAACCAGGCACCTTAATGCGGGAGGCCAAAATCACAACGAGTTAGGGGGCGCTATAGAGGCCCTGTGGCCCGCCTGGATCTGGGCTTCTGGTTCTCAGTAGCGGTGGCAGTCTAAGAAAAAGGAGCCAAATTTCGAGCGTTGTGGACCATGGCAAGCGGCCCAATAAGGGTCTTGTAAAGAGTTTGCTTGGCAAGTTTGACAAATCAGAAGCTGCAATATCATTTTTGCCATAACCAGCACCCCCAGGGGCGAAAGTGCACAAAATTTGGCGTAGACGTCAGGTGAGCTATGAAGAGTTTGCGTATGAAGTTTGATGACAATTGAGTAAATAGAAGATGAGATATAGATTTTTGAAAATAAATTTTTTGGTTTTTCCCATGTCAGTAGGTGGCGCTATGCTGTACATGAGCGATTATGAGTTGGAAAAAAAAGTGTCTACAACAGCAACGTACTATCACAAGGTAGTGGTGTGAAGGAAAAGCAGTATGGAATTATTTACCAAAAACCCGTTTTGGAGCAATTGCATCGGCCAAAAACAGCGCCCCCCATGGACGAAAATTTCCAAAACGTGGTAAACATGACATGGGAGGTAGTAAGAGGGTGGCTGTGAAGTTTGACCAAATTTGAGGAAAGATTGGAATTTTTGCCCAAAAATAGCGCCCCCAGTGGCGAAATATCACAGAAATTGGGTAACGTCACAAGCCCAATGCGTGATTTGCCTGTGAAGTATGAGCAGTTTTGAGCAATCAGAAGATTTGTTATGAATTTTTAAGCATGTAAAATTTTGCATCGAAAATTGATTGACGTATAACTTCTGAACGGTTTATCCTACGTGAAACGTATTTAGTAACTTTTGTCAGCCATGTCTGTAGATGATGTGTATCAATTTTGGTGACATTCCTATGAACGGTCTAGGAGGAGTTGCGCCGTCTTCGTGGCCATGCATTTCGCACAAAAGTGAAATTACCTCACTTCCTGTTGGGCGTGGCTAATGCATTGGCATTACATTTTTGTCCGGCTTAGTGAGATACATATGTGTACCAAATGGCATGCCACTACTACAAACTACATGGCACCCAGGCACCTTAATGCGGGAGGCCAAAATCACAACGACTTAGGGGGCGCTATAGAGGCCCTGAGCCCTGGCCAAGTTTGGGCTTCTGGTTCTGAGTAGCGGTGGCAATTCTCGGAACTGGTGCCAAATTTCGTGCGTTTTCGCCCATGGCAAGCGCCCCGAAAATGGCCCAACAGCGGAGAAAAATAAAGAAGAAGAAGAAGACGGAAGAAGAAGAAGAAGAAGACGGAAGAATAATAATAGTGAACTCTTACAAGAACAATAGGGCCTTCGCCCTATAGGGCTCGGGCCCTAATAATAATAATAATAATAATAATTAAAGCCGCAAGCGGCCTCGACGGGCCCTCGCGCCAGCGGCCAAGGGGGGCGGGGGCATGCGTCCCTGCGAAACACCTTCCACAGCTTCTGCGGCAAGAGACATTACTCCCACAATGGCGACAAAGCACAGAAGTGGACACATGGCAACAATAGGGTCTCGCACTTCGTGCGTTGTCGACCATGGCAAGCGCCTCAATAAGGGTCTTGAAAAGAGTTTGCTTGCCAAGTTTGACAAATCAGAAGCTGCAATAGCATTTTTGCCATAATCAGCACCCCCAGGGGCGAAAGTGCACAACATTTGGCGTATATGTCAGGTGACCTATGAAGAGTTTGCGTATGAAGTTTGATGACAATTGAGTAAATAGAAGATGAGATATAGATTTTTGAAGAATACATTTTTTGGTTTTTCCCATGTCAGTAGGTGGCGCTATGCTGTACATGAGCAATTATGAGTTGGAAAAATAAGTGTCTAAAACAGCAACGTACAATCACAAGGTAGTGGTGTGAAGGAAAAGCATCATGGAATTATTTACCAAAAACCCGTTTTGGAGCAATTGCATGGGCCAAAACAGCGCCCCCCATGGACGAAAATTCCCAAAATGTGGTATACATGACATGGGAGGTAGTAAGAGGGTGGCCGTGAAGTTTGACCAAATTTGAGGAAAGATTGGATTTTTTGCCCAAAAATAGCGCCCCCAGTGGCGAAACATCACAGAAATTGGGTCACATGTCAGAAGCCCAATGAGTGATTTGCGTGTGAAGTATGAGCAGTGTTGAGCAATTAGAAGATTTGTAATGAATTTTTAAGCATGTAAAATTCTGCATTGAAAAATGATTGACGTATAACTTCTGAACGGTTTACCCTACGTGAAACGTATTTAGCAACTTTTGTCAGCCATGTCTTTAGATGATGTGTATCAATTATGGTGACGTTCCTATGAACGGTCTTGGAGGAGTTGCGCCGTCTTCGTGGCCACGCATTTCGCACAAAAGTGAAATTACCTCACTTCCTGTAGGGCGTGGCTAATGCATTGGCATTACATTTTTGTCCGGCTTGGTGAGATACATATGCGTACCAAAGGGCATGCCACTACTACAAACTACATGGCAACCAGGCACCTTAATGCGAGAGGCAAAAATCACAACACGTTAGGGGGCGCTATAGAGGCCCGCCTGGATCTGGGCTTCTGGTTCTCAGTAGTGGTGGCAGTCGAAGAAAAAGGAGCCAAATTTCGAGCGTTGTCGACCATGGCAAGCGCCCCAATAAGGGTCTTGTAAAGAGTTTGCATGCCAAGGTTGACAAATCAGAAGCTGCAAGATCATTTCTGCCATAACCAGCACCCCCAGGGGCGAAAGTGCACAAAATTTGGCGTATATGTCAGGTGAGCTATGAAGAGTTTGCGTATGAAGTGTGATGAAAATTGAGTAAATAGAAGATGAGATATAGATTTTTGAAGAATAAATTTTGTGGTTTTTCCCATGTCAGTAGGTGGCGCTATGCTGTACATGAGCGATTATGAGTTGGAAAAATAAGTGTCTACAACAGCAACGTACTATCACAAGGTAGTGGTGTGAAGGAAAAGCATTATGGAATTATTAACCAAAAACCCATTTTGGAGAAATTGCGTCGGCCAAAAACAGCGCCCCCCATGGATGAAAATTCCCAAAATGTGGTATACATGACATGGGAGGTAGTAAGAGGGTGGCCGTGAAGTTTGACCAAATTTGAGGAAAGATTGGATTTTTTGCCCAAAAATAGCGCCCCCAGTGGTGAAATATCACAGAAATTGGGTAACATGTCAGAAGCCCAATGAGTGATTAGCGTGTGAAGTATGAGCAGTTTTGAGCAATTAGAAGATTTGTTATGAATTTTTTAGCATGTAAAATTTTGAAGTGAAAATTGATTGACGTATAACTTCTGAACGGTTTATCCTACGTGAAACGTATTTAGTAACTTTTGTCAGCCATGTCTGTAGATGATGTGGATCAATTTTGGTGACATTCCTATGAACGGTCTAGGAGGAGTTGCGCCGTCTTCGTGGCCATGCATTTCGCACAAAAGTGAAATTACCTCACTTCCTGTTGGGCGTGGCTAATGCATTGGCATTACATTTTTGTCCGGCTTAGTGAGATACATATGCGTACCAAATGGCATGCCAGTACTACAAACTATATGGCAACCAGGCACCTTAATGCGGGAGGCCAAAATCACAACGACTTAGGGGGCGCTATAGAGGCCCGGAGCCCCGGCCAAGTTTGGGCTTCTGGTTCTGAGTAGCGGTGGCAATTCTCGGAAGTGGTGCCAAATTTCGTGCGTTTTCGCCCATGGCAAGCGCCCCGAAAATGGCCCAACAGCGGAGAAAAATAAAGAAGAAGAAGACGGAAGAAGAAGACGGAAGAATAATAATAGTGAACTCTTACAAGAACAATAGGGCCTTCGCCCATAGGGCTCGGGCCCTAATAATAGTTGCTGGCTTTTGTTCATGGTATATGAGATATATTCCATTCAGCTAGCATGGTATTGAACTCATCTTAGACTCGCTCAATATCATGCTAGCTGAATGGAATATATCTGATATACCACTCAACACCAGCCAATATTATTTAAATGTCACACAAATCCATGATGTATTTCCTATGGAAAATGTGAGTTTTTCAACACCAGAAGATAAACTTCATATCTTCAAGGCAATGTGTGATGTTCTTTTTATTTTATAGACACATTCACAAACAAAAAGTACCCAAATGTATTAAATCAATTCATCAATTTCCTCACGAGTGACATATAGAGATTTGTCACGGCTTTGGTTCTCCATGCCCCAGATGTTGCTTGCATGAAAATTGAGTGGTGTATTTCCCAGTAAAACACTCATGTCCATATAATATATTCAGAATATGTTTAAGTTCATATGGGTTCGGTGCATCACTACATTAATCAAACTTTAAAAGATAAATCTTTGCTTCTAGTTTGCTTGGTGTATATTTGTAAATTCAAACCTTTTGGTCTTCTTTGAGTGACTCATCCATCCAGAACCTTGGGTAGACACTATTATGTCCCCCTGCAGTGATGTCGCTGTTTAACAGAAAGCATGCCTCTATGTTCATTTTTATTACCAGCATGGTAATAGTGATTAAAAATTGTTTTCTGTTGTGAAAAAAATAATAATAAAAGGCTATATTGTGTGAAAAAATTGCACTGAGCCTTTCAATCAAGGATGAAGAAATGAGAAAATTACTCATTAAATATAAAGCAGGATGAGAAACACAGCCTGACTCTAATAGGACACTTGATCATCGCGGCTTGAGCATTTATGTTATTAATTTAGCAAGGGCTCGTTTCTCTGCCAACCACTTACATACAAGAGAAACAGAAGAGAACCTTAATTGCATTCATGATGAGACAATGAGGCAAGATTCTGCCTCTGCAACATCACTCTCTTTTAACTGGATTTATTTATTCTGCTCTCTTGTACACACACATACAACTGTCCGAATATGTGTGTATGCTCTCTGGAGGGCTAATTAAGGAGGACAGCTGAGAGGTGGTGGCCAGATGGAGGAAAGATGCACAGACATACCGGTAAACAGTGTGTGTGTTCAAAGCCACTGCACATTCAACAGTGACCTCATTAAGCTTTCAAGTGCCATATAAATATATAAATATAAATAACGCTTCTGAAAATATCATCAAACAGTATATAAATGTACAGCACCCCATCCTATAAAATTATAACTCTTAATACTATATTTTAGATTTTAAACTATAACAACTCTGATCATTAAACTAGAAACATCATCATCATAAACTCTATCAAAATACCAATTATTGCATTTACCACTAATTCTGATTCCTTTAAACTACTATACAAACTGCAAACATCTGGAAAACAAGTGCTGCCAGGCAAAACAAACCTCACCCAGCAGCACTTATTTTATACCTATATGTTGATAATGGTAATATTTCTCAATCATCAGCTGTCAGGTTATAGTCCTATGAAAATCCATGACCTTGAGTTTGACATTTCAAGGTCACTCAAGGTCAAAGATCATGGTGCCAAATGAAAGCCCATATGGCACTTCCTGTAAGTTCATAATGGTAAATATCTGTCTACCATCAACCATTTTCAAGTTACAGCCCTCTGAAAATCTGTGACCTTGAGTTTGCCCTTTCAAGGTCATTCAAGGTCCATGATCATGGTGTCAAATGAAAGGCCATATGGGAGTTCCTATATGCTCAAATTAGTAAACATTTGTCTATCGGCAACTGTTTTTGAGTTATCATGAAAAATGTGTTATTTTGACCAAAAGGTTGACCTTAAGCTTCACCTTGACCTGATTACCACCAAAATTTAATCAGGTAATCTACAGACCATTGCCCACCTACCCTGAAAATTTGAAGTCAATTGGTGCAACCGTCTAGATGCTAGATTGTTAACAGACAAAGACAAACAAACTGCATTGATTACAACAGATAGTTTTCACGACGTCACAGAGTCGGGGATTCCCTAGTGGCGGCCATCTTGCGGGTCAAGCTTACCGTACGGGTGACTGAGCACACATTGTAACGCGCGAGTACAAAGTCTTCAAAAGAACCCAAGCAGGCTATTTAAAGCTAGCAATGGTGCACACCTGTTGTATTCACGGCTGTCGTAATAGGTCAGATGATGAAGTCAAGCGAAGCTTTTATGGAATTCCCACTGTATGGGAGCACGAAGGTGAGCAAACAAAGAAACTCAGCATACAAAGGAGAAATCTATGGCTTGCGAGAATCAACCGCAAGGATTATCAGCCTTCCAAACACAGCAAAGTCTGCTCCAATCATTTTATAAGTGGTAAGTTGTTTAAATAAACAATCAATTGTGTTTAAGTTTGTTTTTGGAAACCAAAACATCATGTGAACAATCTCTGGAGAATGCCTAACTGGAACCGCTGAGTGTACGTTTGCATTGTAATGTACACTTAATATCGCTCGTTTGTCACGTTTCTATTTGAAACGTGTCACTTCACTCACGCAAGGGTCATTTTTGAAAAACATTTTAGGTCTATTCTGTATGATTTGATTTGTGTTTGGGATGCAAACAGCACGCCTTTTGGCGGATGCCGCCTGAATCGCGCAGATCCGATTTTTTTTTAGGGGGGGCGTTGGAGTGTCTGATTATAATTTCAAAGTAAATTCTGTATTAAAATTACTAAATAAGCAAATCCGTTACAGTCCATGAAACAGGAAGTATAAGGATGAGAAAAAAAACAGTTTAAATCGGAAAGCTGCGCACATTTGCGCAGCCTGAGCAGTGTGCAGGACTGCGCAAATGTGCACAGCTTCCCGATTTAAACTGTTTTTTTTCTCATCCTTATACTTCCTGTTTCATGGACTGTAACGGATTTGCTTATTTAGTAACTTTAATACAGAATTTACTTTGAAATTATAATCAGACACTCCAACGCCCCCCCTAAAAAAAAATCGGATCTGCGCGATTCAGGCGGCATCCGCCAAAAGGCGCGCTGTGAATATATAAAGTTGTATATATCAGACAGCCTTTAAAGTTTGATGAAGTCAGTTTCAGGCTTTGAAGCAGGCTTTGGCAGTTTCAGGCTTTGGCAGCCCTGCATAGTCACTTGAAAATGCATCTTTGTCCACTTCGTAGGGGTCAATTCCCCCAATCAAGGCCAGTTTGGCTGCATACCGTTGTCATGAGATGTCGTCTAATGTATCTCTATACTTCTGTTTGCTTGATTTTGCCGACATTGATCTTTATTTTAGAAATCTGACTATATAACTTCATAAATTCGTCCGAGATAACGTAGCCGGTCGTGGCGATGGTCCGTTTTGTTTGCCCCGCAAGATGGCGGCTGGGGGGCGTTCCCCAGAATGCCATGACGTCAGTAAAAACTATCTATACTTCGCCCCACTTATTCTGTCATGGGTGAGGTAACAATCAGCAGCTATACAAAACCAACAAGTGTAACCCAATTCAACTACTGTACAAACTACCGCATACACAGCAACCCATAAACAGCCGTAGCTCATAAAGCAATACAGTACCAGTCTAAGGTTTGGACACACCTACTCATTCATATACCTATGAAAATCCATGACCTTGAGTTTGACATTTCAAAGTCATTGAAGGTCAAAGGTCATGGTGCCAAATGAAAGCCCATATCGCACTTCCTATAAGTTGATAATGGTAAATATCTGTCTACCATCAACCGTTTTCAAGTTACTGTACAGCCCTCTGAAAATCCGTGACCTTGAGTTTGACATTTCAAAGACACTCAAGGTCCAAGATCATGGTGTCAAATGAAAGGCCATATGGGAGTTCCTATATGCTCATAATAGTAAACATCTGTCTATCAGCAACCGTTTTTGAGTTATAATGGAAAATATGTTATTTTGACCAAAAGGTTGACCTTGACCTTCACCTTGACCCGATTACCACCAAAATTTAATCAGGTAATCTACATCTACGGACCATTGCCCACCTACCCTGAAAATGTGAAGTCAATCGGTGCAAGCATCTAGACGCTAGATTGTTAACAGACAGACACACAAACAAACAAACAAATAAACAAACAAACAAACAAACAAACAAACCACACTGATTACAATACCTCACCCCACTTACTCCATTGCGGGTGAGGTAACAATCAGCAGCTATACAAAACCAACAAGTGTAATCTAATTCAACTACAAACTGCCACATATACAGCAACCCATAAACAGCCATAGCTCATAAAGCGATACTTTAACCTTTTAGCAAAGGTTCACATACTTTTGCCACTCACAGATATGTAATATTGGATCATTTTCCTCAATAAATAAATGACCAAGTATAATATTTTTGTCTCATTTGTTTATTAACTGGGTTCTCTTTATCTACTTTGAGAACTTGTGTGAAAATCTGATGATGTTTTAGGTCATATTTATGCAGAAATATAGAAAATTCTAAAGGGTTCACAAACTTTCAAGCGCCACTGTATATGGCTTATAGGCAACTCGGTGCTACGACTCGATTTCATGGAATAACTGTTAAATATGTCAAGAACCACTCAGCTAAGTAAAGAGAAACGACATCCATCAATACTTTAAAATATTAAGTGTCTTTTCATTAATAAAAATAAAGAAAAAATATTGAATTAGAAGGCGTGTCCAAACTTATGACTGGTACTGCAATCTCTAGTATAAATCACCACTACTGTCCTTCTCAAACTACATATTGGTTGTTGATAATGCTGACCCAAGTGAACTACAAATAACTTTTAAAACTCCCTTTATTAATTTTGAGACTACTTTCTCAACAAACTGCTGTATAAACTGACTTGGTGGAACAACAGAATAGAAAGGGTGTTGTGGGTCCAGGTGCAGGTGTGTATTTACAAAGCAGTCGGAAAAAATCCAACTCACAGTCCAAACACTGAAGTCATTAAACAGGTAGAGGTCAATAATCATTCACTGCACAGTAAACAGGAACAAAACGGATATTCAAATAACAAAGGTAAACAAAGGCAGGCATGGTTCAGTGCAAAGAAAATTACAGAAACAGGGAATTCAAACACAACTCAGAACTTATTTGGAAAGACTTCACAAAAGTGCTTTTTGGTTTTTTTTTTTTCCCCCATAAAGTGTTTACTTAGATAGTCTCTGTAAACAAGGGTGCAAGTGAAGTGGAAGTTTGCATCCATTGTCAATATTCCATGGAGATTACCCTATGTTGGGCAGGAGTGTCATTGCAGGCATGGATTTTGACTCATTGACTCAATTTTTAAACTTCCTTATACACCCCCATCCACTTTATTAGGTACAGCCGTATATATGTTCATTCATACAGTTATCCAATCAGCCAATCATGTGACATGTCACATTTTGCATCAAGGTTCTGCACTTTGTGGATTCCTGAGATGCTTTTCTGCTCAGCATGTTGGAAGAGTGCAGCGTTCTCCAGAAAATCTGAAGTAGCCGGCTGAAAAAAGTAGTAAGCAGCTCTGGAATTTGTGGCAGCAAAGTCGCCATGGCGTGCTAATGCTAAGGGGGTCTGGGGGCATGCCCCCCCCCAGAAAATTTTGACATTTACATGCCTTCTGGTGGCTTCTGGTGCATTCTTAGTGAATAAATTATGAACCATTTCCCTGTAAAATACTTCAAAAATATGTATGAAACTTCCCTCCAGATGGATGTGTGCTTGGCTTTCTCAGTTACCCTCTGTAGTATGCTGCCTGGCTCTGTAACGTAACTACATACGGTATGCTACGGCATGGTCACATGGTCCAGCTCAGCCAATCAGAGTGTGAGAATTGATCAACAAATATGGCATTGCTTCCAGTCTTGTAAGACCCAAATTGAAGACAATTTTGTGGTGGAATAACTGGATTTGTAGTAAATTATGGGCAGCAGAGACAATATAAATCGCTTGTACATTGAAAGGATTTTTTTTTCTTCTTCTGGGATCGAATAGCCGGTGCAGACCGTCTGTGTAGGTGGAGAAAACCACCAGTTGCCGGTCCTTGTGGACATCTCTAAGAGTGGTTATTTGAGTTAACATCACTGTCTTGTCAGCTTGAACCAGTTTGGCCATTCCTTTCTGAGAATCATTAATACTGAGCCCATCAAACTATAACGCACATCCTAAACCAACATTGACTTGCCGGCTGCTGAGTGGCACAACAGAAAAGTGTTCACCTTGTCATCCGGAGATCACGAGTTCCACAGCGAGTTCCACAGCCATCCCATGGCCAAGAGCCTAAGAGAGTAAAATTGGCCTGTGCTGTCAGGGAGGGAGGGGTGGGGTGGCATACTAAATGCTAGCCAATCATGGTCTGTGAGCTCATGCATACAGAAGTGGGTGGATATCACTGCCCCTAAAGTTGCATCAGTGGCAGTTTTAAAAGATGCGATAAATTGGCATCAAGTGCCTTGGAGGAAGGACGTAATGACCTTCACCCTTCCTGGTTGGTAGCAGTCATATGATAGGAGACCTGTCTGGTGGGTGGGAATTGGGCATGACTAAATTAATGTGGCCAAAACAGCAAAAATCCAACACTGACTCAATCAATCTACACTCTGTTAAACTCTGTTAAAATGAACTCACAGACTAACAAACTACCACTGACTTCATCAAACAAACAAACAAACAAACAAACAAACAAACAAACTCTATAAACCATTTACAATGTTCAAATCATCCATCTATCATGTATGCTGCTTATCCATCAGGGTTTGGAACCCAATCCCAGCTGAACACACTTCAGGCTGAATACACCAAAAGATTCATAGATTGGGCAGGTCATCAGTCTATCACAGGGCTAACACAGAGTCCAATAACCATTCACACTCATGCCTATGGGCAATTCAGAGTAAACAGTTGACCCATTCCATGTCCCAACAGCCAGCCGCTGTGTCCGGGGATCAGGTCGTCGAGGCCCCTGCCTTCGACTGCCACCCAATCCACACTGCACCAAACCCCTACTGCTACCTCTGTGGGTGGTGAACCCACAGGAGGTCGGGCCCACGTCACCTCTTCGGGCTGAGCCCGGCCGGGCCCCATGGGCAAAGGCCCGGCCACCAAGCGCTCGCATACGAGCCCCAACCCCGGGCCTGGCTCCAGGGTGGGGCCCCGGCTGCGTCCTACCGGGCGACGTCACGGTCCTGGATTTTTTCTCCATAGGGGTTTTTTGGTGAACTGCTCTTGGTCTGGCCTGTCACCTAGGACCTGTCTGCCTTGGGAAACCCTAACAGGGGCATAATGCCCCCGACAACATAGCTCCTAGGATCATTCAAGCACACAAACCCCTCCACCACAATAAGGTGGCAGTTCTAGGAGGGGTGCGGTCGCTTTACCGGTCCGTCGTGGTGAAGAAGGAGCTGAGCCAAAAGGCGAAGCTCTCAATTTACCGGTCGATCTACGTTCCGACTCTCACCTATGGTCATGAGCTTTGGGTAATGACAGAAAGAACAAGATCGCGGATACAAGCGGCTGAAATGAGTTTCCTTCGCAGGGTGGCTGGGCGCTCCCTTAGAGATAGGGTGAGAAGCACAGTCACTCGGGAGGAGCTCGGAGTAGAGCCGCTGCTCCTCCACATCGAGAGGAACCAGCTGAGGTGGCTCGGGCATCTTTTTCGGATGCCTCCTGGACGCCTCCCTGGGGAGGTGTTCCAGGCATGTCCCCCCGGGAGGAGGCCCCGGGGAAGACCCAGGACACGCTGGAGGGACTATGTCTCTCGGCTGGCCTGGGAACGCCTCGGTGTTCTTCCCGAGGAGCTGGCCGAGGTGTCTGGGGAAAGGGAAGTTTGGGCTTCCATGCTTAGACTGCTGCCTCCGCGACCCGGTCCTGGATAAGCGGAAGAAGACGAGACAAGACGAGACGAGACAGTTGACCCAGTCCACGTCTTTGAATTGCTGAAGGAAACTGGAGCACCCAGAGGAAACCATGCAGGCATGGAGAGAACATGCAAACTCTGTACAGAAAGGCCCCAGTCAACCGTGAGATAAGAACCCAGAACCTACTTGCTGTGAGACAACAGGACTGTCCCCTGCACCACCATATCCAAATCAATCACTGATACAACTACAAACTGCCATGTAAAACACAAATGCTGTTACAATCAGAATACAAAAAAAAAAACATGCTGTATTTAAATTGTATAAATATATTAAATGCTGATACATACTCCATGGTAGATTGGCAACCTGTCCAGAGTGTATCCCTTGTTCAAATCAGCCAGGATTGGCTCCAGCTCCCCACAACCTTTAATGGGTAAGCGCTGGCGGTATAGATAATGAAAGTCCTGGTTATGACTTTATACTGCAACCGGTGGTAAGTCTCAGGTCTGGGAGAACTTGAGTATTGGGGAAAGTGGAGTTACCCCTTAATCAGCATTGCTCCCAGGTCCACTCTGACCTGGAGTGGTAGCACCTGCCTGGGTTCCAGCTATGGGTTAAATAGTACATCACCAATAAGGCGCTGGCAGCACGGCGCTTTTTGGTGCAATGTGGCAGATGAACCCAACAGGGTCAATGGCACACCACCAGATGGCATGCAGAAGAGCCACTCAGATGGCCAATGGATGGCATCACTCAGCAAGTCAGTTGTCACTGGAGGGTAACTTCCATACCCGTCACTTTTGTACACCACTTGGCATCAGGTCTGGAGGTCCAGGGAGACAACACAACAGGGGCACAACATTGTTTGTCTTACCTTACTGTGCAAGACGTTTCGTGAGGAGAGTAGATGGGCTCATTCATGCCACCACTGCAGATGACTCTGTTGCCCTGTTGCGGGCCTCACGGCCCATCTGCATTTCTGTGCATCCTAATGAAGCAGTCATCATCGCTAGTGATGGACAGCCAATAGATAGATAATGAGTGAATGTATGAATGAATGAATGAATGTTCATACAATGAAACTATACACAACTCATTGTAGTGTTACATAAACTATGGTCATCAATACTTTCCATATCCAACTACAAAGCAAAAAATTACCAACACTAGGAGCATTAAAATACTGTACAACACAAAACTCTATGGTTTATAATGAACTATAAACTTCATTATAACTTGTCACACTGTCAATATACAACATACAGGATGCAAAACCTCAAATCAGAAAAAGCTGGAACAGTATATTGAAATTAAAACTGAAAACAATGATTTGTAAATGATCTTTGACATGCATTGCACTCAAAACAATACAACAGCACATTATTTGATGTTTTACCTCATGAATTTTATAGCTTTTTTTTTCCAGAATAAACACATTTCAATTTTCAGTTTTGCAACACATTTCAAAAGATGGGATGGTAAAGCATTTATCACTTTGTAATGTTGCCATTACTTTGTACAACACTTAAAAGATGTTTAGGCACTGAAGACACCAAGTGATGAAGTGTTTCAAGTATTTTGTCCCAATCTTCTTGCAAACAGGTTGGTGTACAACAGTCTAGGATTGTCATTATCACATTTTTTCTTTCAAAATTGACCACACATTCTCTATTGGGGACAGAGGGGACGGACACCCTCTTCTTCCACAGCCATGCCTTTGTAATGTGTGCAGAATGTGGTATTGCATTGTCTTGTTGAAATATCCCTGGGAAAGATGTTGTCTTGAAGGCAACTTATGTTTGTTCAAAATCTCAATGTACTTTTCTGCATTAATGCTGCCATCACAGACCTTTGCCAAGGGCACTGACACAACCCCATACCATGACAGACCCTGGCTTTTTGACTTATTGCTGGGAACAGTCTGGATGGTCCTTTTTATCTTTGGTCCAGACCACACAGCATCCATTTCTTCCAAAAAGACCTGGAATACTGGTTCATCTGACCACAATACACATTTCCACTGTGTGATGGTCCATCCCTCTGAGTGCAGAGAAGTCGATGTTGCTTCTGGACACAGTTAACATACGGCTTCCTTTTTGCACAGTAAAGATTTAACTGGCATTTGTGAAAGTAACTTCATATTGTAATGCTTGACAAAGGTTTGCCAAAGTAATCCTGAGCCCATGTGGTTATACAGTATCATCTGTAGATGAATGATGGTTCTTGATGCAGAGCTGTCTGAGAGATTGGAGATCACTGGTGTTCAGCTTAGGTTGACACTTACTGTAGAATTCCTTGAATCATTCATTGATATTATGCACTGTAGAGGGTGAAATATCCAAATCACTTCCTATCTTTCTTTGATGAACGTTTCAATAATTTTCTCATGCATTTCTTGACAAACTGGAGATCCTTTCCTGCATACTTATTTTGTACCAAATCAGGAGTAGAATCACTTGTTGATATCACCTGCTTCAAATCACATAATCATTTAATTGCTTTACCTCATTGCTAACCATAAATTGCACGTCCCAGGGTTTTTTTTTTTTTGGGGGGGGGATGTGTTGCAGACCTGAAATACAGGAATGGATGTATATTAAGAAATGAAATGAAATTGACCAGACAAAACATGAAATATCTTGGGTTCATACTGTCTGCATTGAAATATAAGTAAAAGATTTAGAAATTACTGCTTTCCTTTTTTATTTGTATTTTCCCATACCGTCCCAAATTTTTTGTGGTTGTATGAACTTTGGAAGTCTTCAGATTCTATTGATCTCAAATTTATAATCCAGCCTACTACACATAACTGCAGATATGTCATCATTTTTGTTCTTCACTATAAACTTTGTGAAAGTAAAAAAGAAAGAAAGAAAGAAGTCATTACTGCATGCAAATAAAAGTAAGACTCTGGAAGTTTTTTCTTCCACATCTCTTCTGAAAAGAGGTATTTCTTGTCTTTATCTTTCTTGCTGTTCATCTTTTGTCCTTTGAAAGACAGACAAAATGATTTTCCATTGTTCTTTTGAGACTCAAACATCCTCCATTCAATCACTAACTTACCGATTTGCTGAACTGCTCTACAATCGGCTTTGCGCTATTGTATTTCAGTATTTAATTTAAGACAATACTGATAAGCAGTGATGCAGTGGAAAAAAAAGACATTTACTTCAATTTCAAGAAACATGCAGGAAAAAAACTGAGCTCACATCTAGAGCTGCACAATCCGTCTCATGAAATCTATAT
The DNA here is from genome assembly GCF_027579695.1 of Neoarius graeffei. Lineage (NCBI taxonomy): Eukaryota > Metazoa > Chordata > Actinopteri > Siluriformes > Ariidae > Neoarius > Neoarius graeffei. The sequence goes on from NC_083580.1 coordinate 17,138,093, forward strand.
ATCATGTCAGTGATCCCCAACTCGATACACTCATTGTGACAGCAGGAATAAAAGCATTGTTATGACCTGAAGGGTACAAGACCAGGCTGGTAACAACACTATGGCTAAGGATAATAGAAACTGTCTTGCTAATATGAAGCATTATGTGTTAAGCACTATCTGATATGTAAATCATTCATTCATCCAACCTGGAGTCTATTGTAGGAACAATGGGCATAGGATAGGGATACATCATTGAATGGACACCAGTTCATTAATATAATTAAGGTTTCTTCGCTACTTAAATGTGTTCTTTGTGAATATCCTGCTGATAAGAAACACTCTGATGCAGGGTTCTACATAAGTTCTCATAGAGCAGGGGTTGATTGCCAGACACAGATGCAGATACAGCAAAGTATTTCAGTATTTCAGCACTCAGGACATTTTGTACAAGTATCATTTTGCAATAAACCTTTAAAAATAGCTGCAGTTTGTATTTTATCAACACAGACCATCATGACTCCTGTAGCAGGTGATCCTCCAATCAGATATATATGTAGATTATTTTGCTGAAGATAGCTCATTGAACTAGACACAAACTACAGGGCTGGAGACATTGTGAAGAGATTTTAGAGATTTTTTTTTTATATTTTCATTGTATTTATCCCCTCTGGCCCAATTACCAAATTGACGTGGCTTGATTAAAGATAAGTCAAAGGTAAACCCAGGGTGGCACGGTGGTGTGGTGATTAACACTGTCACCTCACAGCAAGAAGGTTCTAGGTTCGAGTCCAGTTGCCGATGGGGGGCCTTTCTGTGTGGAGTTTGCATGTTCTTCCTCTGGGTGCTCCGGTTTCCCCCAAAGCCATGAAGTTAGGTTAAGTGGCTACTTTAAATTGTCCATAGGTGTGAATGGTTGTTTCCCAAGCCCGGAAATGGGAGGATTGCAGCAGGAAGGGCATGCAGTGTAAAACTCTGCTCCAATTAATATGACATGTGGCTCAGTAGGGTCCACATGGACTCCGACCTGGCAGCAGTGTTGGACAAGGAAGATGATGATGATCAAAGACAAACCCAGAATGTTGAGAGATACCTGTAGGTGATTATTTTTCCTGCGTCAAATTCAAAACTGATGTGTCTCATTAGTTCAGAGCCCACAGTGCTCATCAAAAATGGTGACTGAAACTATCACTATGAAACAAATCACAATCACTTTGAATGGGCTTACAGTATGTATAGGCATAAAGAAAGCAGTAAGAAGAAGACTTTGTCACATGTACACTGAAGCACAGAAAAAATCCCATCTGAAGCAGTGAACACATGCATGCACACACAATTGAGCAATGAGTACACACACATAGAGTAGTGAGAAGCTATGCTACAGCGCCCAGGGAGCAGTTGGGGGTTAGGTGCCCTTGCTCAAAGGCATTTTAGCTATGATACAGAGGTAGGGGAAAGTGTTGTTCATCATTCACTCAACTTCCCTTGCACAACTCCTGCCAGTCCCAGGAATTGAACCAGTGACCCTTTGGGCCCAAGGCTGCTTCTCTAACCTTCAGGCCATGGCTATGAACCCATAAAAGTTCTTGATTAGAAATCATATATAAGATTTATGAACTATATCTGTACAAGAGAATATCTTTATTTATTCTATCCACATTCACTGGATATGAGTAATCACGTGCTCTGATTGGCTACTCTACTATTAGGATATCAGGTCATATACCATGGGTAGAGAAAAGCAAAATGGCGGTGCACATCAAGTTAGATATATCACTTTATCAAGTATTTAAAAGAAACAGAAATAGCTAAAAGAATATAGTTTTTTCCCCCCAATATCTCCTGTTTCACACTCCAGCCCAGTCATTGGCACCAAACCACCAAAAACCCTAAAGAACATGAAGAACATGGCAGAGCGTGTTACTGAACCATCGAGGATTAAATAAAAGTTCTACTCGAAAAGAAAACCCCAAAAAATGCAAAAAAAGCAACAAAATATAGAAAAATGTATTCAATAAGAATGTATCTTTTTAAAAAAAATTTCAAGAATTATTATTATAGCATTTTTCACAAATTGCTACTGTCATTTCGCCACTTTTTTTACATTCTAAGCAGAAATTATTTTGTGAGACGTTTTGTATAAAGTTTTTATTTATCAAATTTGCAAAAAAATAAAAATGCTCTGTTTCTCAAAATTGAGTGAATGTGGATAGAATTGAGTTATTCCACTCAATCTCATCGTATATGGCTTATAGCTGATTCAGTGCTATGCACCCCATCAGCCAGAGCATTTTTTAAGAATTTTCCACTAGGAGACCAACTTGTCTAGGCAATACAATCACAGGCCCCAGAGTCCATGCGGCTGCACCGCTGCGGCATATTCTGTGATGCAAATTGCCACATTACGAATCCTCGTTTCAGCCAGCATAATATCAACATAGTTAATGCAGTGCCAAGTTTTCCTTGTTAAATGTATACTTACATGGTACTTGGTTAATTAATTGCAACTGATTGAACCAAATGATAAGACATAACTTGGTTTAAAATTTGGTCTCCCAGTGAAGCTGGTTTGGCATTGACTAGGAGACCAAATCTGGCTACTGGGAGACCATTTGGTCTCCCAGTAACTATGTTAAAAAATGCTCTGCCATCAGCTATCAGCTCATGTATGACTCAACTTCATGGAATAACCGTTAAAGATGATATTTTCTTTATTGTAACATCTCTGTTTCTCTTTCTCTTTTTCTCATTCTGCCTTCCTGTAATTCACTTTGGCACCCATGACTGTCACCACATAGGTAAGCTGAGTATTGTGATCTTATAAAAGTGCAGTGCTGAATGTGTACATGTTTACTCGGCCCTTTTAAATGCTTACTGTGTGTGAGAGAGCTAGCAAAGCTAGATCATCATAAAGACTCATCAATACATTTTGCTCAGCGGTTCTGTGCTACTTATTGAGTGGTTGTTGGTTCAAATCTCACGCTTTAAAAATGATCTAGGTTCACTACACCATCTGAGTGTACCATATGCACTAAGTATATTAAGACTCAGATGTCCTTCAATTAAACGAAAATGAATCAGAGTGCATTTTCTTCAACTAATCCAAAACCACAAGGATTCTGTTAAAAGATTTCAGAGTATTGGCAAAATATGTTAGACCATGAGGTTAGAAACTTGGTGTTTTATTCAACTATGACTTCAGATTCAATGCAGTGGTTAAAAGTAGTTTTTAATCAACTGCAAGATTATTCAGCGGCACCAAGAAAAGAGGTCACATTACCCCAGTGTTTGTGCCATTGCACTGTCTCCCTGTCATTTACAGAATCCAGTTTAAAGCTTTACTGTTTGTTAAACTTTGTTAGTGCTTAATGGTCTAGCTCTGTCCTACATCCCTGACCTACTGTGCCAGTACTCTGCTCAGAGTAGTCTTCAGAGTAGTTGCTGTTGACTGTTCCATGCTCTCGGCTGAAGGCTCAGTACACAGAAACACACTTTTTTTTTTTACCAAAGCCAAGAATGGACATACTTGCAATAAATTTTTAATGCCATTTTTTCATGATAATGAGAACATTATTGCAATATCAAATAAAAGTAATAATAATTAATAAACAATTGACTCTATCACAAGACAATGAGTTTTGTTATTTTGAGATGATGCAATAATTTTCTCCTTATCACAAGAAAATCATTAAAGAAAAAAATATTTCAAGCACGACCATTCTCGGTTTCCATAATTTTATAAATTGGCTTTTTTTTTTTTTTATCTGTCTTTATCTGTTCTATCAGTGTTTTATGTTTGGTGGTTCTCTCTCTTTTTTCTTTTATGTATTCTATTCTATGTCTTTTATTCTTTGTACATCACTTTTATTGTTTTAAATGTGCTTTATAAATAAAACGTACTTGCTTACTGTTACATAACCTCTTAAGGCATTTCATGAGCTATTTAGCCCTTTGCTTTATTGGATTTTGCCTCACAATCAAGGCACTCTGAATCAGTGTCTGCCAAGTGAATAAATGTACTTTATTGTCTCTGTCACAGTCACGCGTACAGTGTACACGGCCCAGCTGGACTATATTTAAACCTTAATAGCCTTGCCAAGGCACATGCGATTTTTGAGTGGCAATTTAAAAATCATTGTGAAACATGCCCACTAACATACACATCACAGGTTTTCTCATCTGCTTGAACATATTCGTCCATTCAGACGTTCTATTTTCTGGTTTGCACACAAGCCAAAACTGAAAGTCTGTGGCTAAATGGACACATTGATTCAAATGAATATATTTATTCAATCAATCGTTACACAATGGACAACTAAATGCAAGATACGGCTATCAATATGAATCTGTTCAAGCTTCATTTGTGCTTATGCCATTTATTGAATTTTACATAATCATAGTGTGTGCCAAAGTAGACAAGAAAACAAGCATAGGAGGAACAGTAATCTTTTCCCTGAAGGTGAGTTTATCAGACCAAACTCTACTGCACTCTCAGGGATGGATCCAGCCCAAGAATCTGACAGATGCACATTTGCTTAAATAATTTCACTAATTTTACCAGATCGCTATGGATTTTTGTTTTTAAGATATGCGAATATACAGTATAAAGTCAACACACCATGTACAAAGATGCTTCATTTATTAATATCGTCATACTGTTTCAACAGTGTTTTTGTATTGCACACATAAATTGCATTTAATTTAATTGCAATGTAACAAGTTCATATGAATTATAAATGTTTTTTGTTAGAAAAAAATAAACAATTAAAAACCTACTGACAAACTGGATTAGAACTGGTGACTAACACGAGTGCTTTTAGCACAGAAATAAGAAAATCTACAAAAGACTAGGCACGACTACTTCATTATTCTACAGTATCCACCAGGAACATACGGTGTCTTGCAAAAGTATTCATCCCCCTTGGTGTTTGTCCTTATTTGTTGCATTACAAGCTGGAATTAATTGATTTTGGAGAGTTAGCACCATTTGATTTACACAACATGCCTACCACTTTAAAGGTGCAAATTGTTGTTTTATTGTGACAAAAAATAATTAAGATGAAAAAAGAGAAATGTGGAGTGTGCATAGATATTCACCCCCCAAAGTCAATACTTTGTCAAGCCACCTTTTGCTGCAATTACAGCTGCAAGTCTCTTGGGGTATGTCTCTATTAGCTTAGCACATTTAGCCACTGGGATTTTTGCCCATTCCTCAAGGCAAAACTGCTCCAACTCCTTCAAGTTAGATGGGTTGCGTTGGTGTACAGCAATCTTCAAGTTATGTCGCAGATTCTCAATTGGATTGAGGTCTGGGTTTTGATTAGGCCATTCCAAGACATTTAAATGTTTCCCTTTAAACCACTCCAGTGTAGCTTGAGAAGTATGTTTAGGTTCATTGTCCTGCTGGAATGTGAATCTTCATCCCAGTCTCAAACCTCTGGCTGACTCAAACAGGTTTTCCTCCAGAATTGCCCTGTATTTAGTGCCATCCATCTTTCCTTCAGTCCTGACCAGCTTTCCTGTCCATGCAGATGAAAAATATCCCCACAGCATGATGCTGCCACCACCATGCTTCATTGTAGGGATGGTGTTCTCAGGGTGTTGGGTTTGCGCCACACATGGTGTTTCCCATGATGGCCAAAAATATCAATTTTATTCTCATTTAACCAGAGAATCTTCTTCCATGTGTTTGGGGAGTCTGTCACATGCTGTTGGGTAAACTCCAAACATATTTTCTTAAGCAATGACTTTTTCTGGCCACTCTTCCATAAAGCCCCGCTCTGTGGAGTGTATGGCTTAAAGTGGTCCTATGGACAGATACTCCCATCTCTGCTGTGGATCTTTGCAGCTTCTTCAGTGGTGTCTTTGGTGCATCTCTGATTAATGCCCACCTTGCCTGGTCTGTGAATTTTGATGGGTGGCCTTCTCTTGTCAGGTTTGTAGTGGTGCCATATTCTTTCCATTTTACTATAATGGATTTATTGGTGCTCCTTGGGATATTCAAAGTTTGGGATATTTTTTTATAACCCAACCCTGATCCATACTTCTTCACAACTTTGTCTCTGACCTGTTTGGAGTGTTCCTTGGTTTTCATATTACTTGCTTAGTAGTGTAGCAGAGTCAGGGTCCTTCCAGAACATGTTGATTTATACAGACATCATGTGACAGATCATGTGACACTTTGATTGCACACAGGTGTGTTATGTTATTAGGTGCAGACTAATAACTAAAAAGAATGATGACAACAACCGTTAACATGGATGGTCTCCAGGTTTACTCAAACGTGCTCAAGCATGTCCAAGGTACCACACGTGACTCTCCTGAACAGTAGGGGCAGCAATCACTCATTAACACAACATCCCTCTTTCTTAGTTCTGTAATTACACTGTCATTTCTGTGATTAAAGTTTTACTATCAACTCAATATTTTCCATAACTTCAATGTATATGACTATTCTTATAACTAGAGACTCAATAGAAATTACTTCTTACTAAGATTAAACTCTTAACAACATATTTTTTCATATGGAACACTTTTTCTTCACAGAGAACACTTTTTCTCATTTCATATCTGTTCTTTTCTCTTTTTTTCTCTTACCAAACCTAACTATGAAGGTGGGGTAGACTGCCCAGCCTTCAATCTGAGTGAGGGTTTTATTCTGACCCTTGGACCACTCAGTTCCTAACTAGTAACAAAGTTCTTCAGGTGCACTGGGGCTCTTCTTTCTCTTGCTGGGTATCTTTTCTGCTGCTCTGGACTGCTGAGCTGCAAGGGTTCCTGTTCAGCAGAACTGTGTGGTGCAAGCTGAGGTTCCGCAGCAGCAGTGTCCGGTGGAGTATCAGGTGAGTCCCCAGGCTCTGCTGGAGCTGCAGGTGTGTTCACAAGATGTTGTCGATTGCGGCGGAGAACTCCACTGGGGGTCTCAACCAGGTAAGACCTAGGCGTGTGGGCCACTTTCAACACTGTCCCTCTTTCCTTTGTGTCTGACACCCAGACCTGGTCGCCAGTGTTGAGCCAAGGCAGGTGGTGTGCTCTATGTCGCCTGCTGAAGTCACGCTGTTGTCTCTTTTTGCCTTCTTGTTCATTTTGTCTGAGTTGCTGTAGATTAGTCCATCTGGGTCTGAGAGAAGATGGTACGACAAGCAGTGTGGTTCTAAGGCGCCTGCCCATCAGTTAGTTCAGCTGGACTGTGACCATTGGATAGAGGGGTCGCGCGGTAGGTCATGAGTGCTAGATATGGATCGGACTCTTTCTTCAGCATATTTTTGATGGTTCTCACTGCTCTTTCCGCTTCCCCATTACCTTGAGGAAATCTTGGGTTTGAAGTGATGTGTTTAAATGACCATTCTTTTGCAAACTGACGGAAAAGATCAGACAAGAACTGAGGACCATTGTCTGACCTTACTGTTGTTGGAATCCTGTGTCTAGCAAAGATACTCTTGAGATGCTCTATGACTGCTGCTGATGTAGTGCTGGACAGTCTGGCTATCTCAATGTAACGTGAAAGACAATCTACCACTAGGAGGTACTGATGCTGGTTCCACTCAAACAGGTCGGCTCCAACAACCTCCCATGGTCTCTCTGGGATGTCGGAAGGGATCAATGGCTCTTTAAGGTGGACTCTCTCGCGTGCGCAGGTGTCACATGTTTCTACCAGGTTCTTGAGTTGGTTGCTTAAACCTGGCCACCAGACAGATTGTCTGGCCCGGTCCCGGCACTTGACTATGCCAAGATGGCCCACATGCAGCTTCTCCAATATGTCCTTCTGTAATGTCTTGGGTATGACCAGTCTTTTATTTTTCAGTAGGAGGCCTTTCTCCACTGTTAGTTCTGCTGCGAACGGTGCATATTGACGAGTCCTTGCATCCATTCTGTATTTCTCAGGCCATCCTTCCTGATAATACAAGAGGTGAAAAAGTACTATCTTGTCTCTGTCCTGATGTTCTTTTATGTCATTTAGTCATTTCTCTGTGGCTGGAAGACTGGACAGGATCATGTCGATGTACAGGTTCAGCTATGTTTCCAGGGGAGCGGCCGGCTGTCCATCCCGGGGAGCTCTTGACAGGACGTCTGCAGTGGCCATGTATTTTCCAGGAACATGTGTGATTGTGTATCGGTAGCACATCAGTCTCACGGGCAGCCTTTGAATGCGCGGGGGGAGTTCGTCTAAGTCTTTTAATCCTAACATAGGAAGAAGTGGTTTGTGGTCAGTTTCTATATGAAAGTCTATACCGACCAGAAAGTCTGAGACGCGTTCACATGCCCATGTGATGGCAAGGGCCTCTTTTTCTATCTGGGCATATCTTCTTTCTGTGTCACTAAGCACACGTGAAGCATATGCGACTGGTTTTAGTGTGTGGTCTTCTTGCTTCTGTAGTAGGACAGCTCCCAGTGCATATGAGGACAAGTCGGCGAACACAACTGTGTATGCCTGCGTGTTCTACAGGGCCATGACAGGTGGACTGCTGAGCTCTCCTTTGATGCTGTCAAATGCCTGTTGCTGGGGTTATCCCCATGTCCACACATTTTTTTTTCTCTCAGAAGGTCTCGCAATGGCTGTGTTTTCTTGGCTAGCTGAGGTATGTATTTGCCAAGGTGGTTGACCATGCCTAAGAAACGTCTCACCCCGCTGACATCTTTAGGCTGCTCCATAGTGGTGACTGCTTTGATCTTGCTTGGATCTGCTCTAATGCCTTGAGTGTCAATGATCTGACCTAAGAACTTGACTGAGTCTCTTGAAAACTCACATTTTTCGGCTTTCACTGTCACGCCATTTTCCTCTAATCTCTTCAACACCTTCTGCATGCGAGCATCATGGATGGACTGCATCTCTGCGTAGACCAGTACATCATCCATCTGGCACAGCACTCCCTCTAAGTCCTCCAGTATTCTTGACATTCTTCACTGGAAGTGTTCTGGCACTGATGAAATACCAAAACACAACCGGTTAAAACAGTACCATCCGAACGGTGTGATGAATGTTGTCAGCAGCTTGGAGTCTTCAGAGAGAGAGGGATTTGCCAGAATCCGGAGTTTGCATCTAACTTCGAAAATACTTTGGTGCCCTCTAGCTGCCCTAGAGTATGCTCAACAGATGGTAGCATGTGTTTCTCTCTCTTCACTGATTGATTCAGTTTTGTTAAATCTACACATATTCGTACTTCATCATTCGGTTTTGGAACTGGCACCATACCAGCACACCAGTCAGTGGGCATTTCTACTTTTGAGATCACTCCTAGATCTTCCATACGTTTCAGTTCCTTTTTAACTTTGGTCATGAGAGGTAGCGGTATGCATCTTGGGGTTGACAATGAGTATGGCTTTGCATCATCGTTCAGTTCTATTTTGTACTCTCCCTCTAGTTTTCCTAGACCACTGAATAGCTGTGGGAACTGTTCTTTTACATTCTCTTGACTGCACGTAGCAGTAATGCCAGCTACTCTGGCTACAAGTCCCAATGCAACACTAGCAGTGCGGCCAAGTAGCCCTGACTTCAGTCTTGATACAACATACACCTCCTGTTCACTTGTGTTGTTTAGACTGACACTCTTCAGTGTGGCTGTGAATTTTCCTTTGACAATGAGACGGTTCATTTCAGCTGCGTATAGGACTTTGTCAGACATCTGTAATGGTGGGAAGTGTTTGCAGGCATTGTACTCTGATTCAGGGAGAATAGTTACGTCTGCCCCGTGTCTGTCTTTAGCTGTGTTTCATGCTCATTTATTTTTAGTTCTGTCACCTACCCATTGTCTTCTGTGTCTTTTAGGTTAACCAACCCTAGAAATGCTACATCTTCCTCTGGGACACTTTCTGTTTCAGCTTCGATTTCTCCTATTGCTCTGTTTCTACTTACTCTTGCATAATGGCCTCGCTTATGGCAGCCGTTGCAGAGTACATCACGAGCGGGGCATTGCTGTTTACTGCGCGCAGGTGCTCTCCCACACCACTTGCATGCAGCACCTTTGTCGTACTGCTTGGATGGTTGCATGTTTTGTTTCTTGTATTGTGGCACGGTCTCTCTTGGTTTTTTATTAGCCTGGCTTTTCTGGTGAAAATGAACACTGTCTACGTTTGCATTTGTGTCCGGTTTAAAGTTAGTTTTCATGAGCTCTTGTTGCTTTTCACCCTTTCACTCTGTCGCGCACAATTCACGGCTCTGTCTAGAGTAAGCTCTGCATCCATTTGAAGCTGCTCCAATAGCTTTTTATCACGCAGTCCCACAACGAGTCTATCACGTATCATCTCCTCATGTAAAGCACCATAGCCACAGTGCTCTGCTAAACAATAAAGGGCTGTGATAAAACTATCTACCGTTTCTTTCTCATTCTGGTGCCTCAGGTTAAATTTTGCACGTTCGAAAATCACATTCCTTCTCACAATGAAGTAAGCTTCTAGCTGTTCCATCACAGTTTTGTACTCTTTTACTTGGTCGTCTGTCAGTCAGAGTGACGTTACTACATCCTCGGCATCATCTCCCATAGTGTACAACAAGGCATTTACCTGGCTTTCACCTGGCTGTTTATCTAGCCCCGATGCTATCTGGTACTTTTCAAACCTTTTCTTCCACTTGGGCCATTCCTCCGGTCTCAAAGTGTCGAATTTCGGTGGTGGGGGAATCTGGAGTCCCGGTGGCGGAGGAATCTGTCGCTGCTCCATGTTAGCGTCAAAGAGGTACAGTGGGGCAAAAAAGTATTTAGTCAGCCACCAATTTTGCAAGTTCTCCCACTTAAAAAGATGAGAGAAGCCTGTAATTTTCATCTTGGTACACTTCAACTATGAGAGACAGAATGGGGGGAAAGAATCCAGGAAATCACATTGTAGGATTTTTAATGAATTAATTGGTAAATTCCTCGATAAAATAAGTATTTGGTCACCTACGAACAAGCAAGATTTCTGGCTCTCACAGACCTGTAACCTCTTCTTTAAGAGGCTCCTCTGTCCTCCACTCATTACCTGTATTAATGGCACCTGTTTGAACTGGTTATCAGTATAAAAGACACCTGTCCACAACCTCAAACAGTCACACTCCAAACTCCACTATGGCCAAGACCAAAGAGCTGTCAAAGGACACCAGAAACAAAATTGTAGACCTGCACCAGGCTGGGAAAACTGAATCTGCAATAGGTAAGCAGCTTGGTGTGAAGAAATCAACTTTGGGAGCAATTATTAGAAAATGGAAGACATACAAGACCACTGATAATCTCCCTCGATCTGGGGCTCCACACAAGATCTCACCCTGTGGGGTCAAAATGATCACAAGAACGGTGAGCAACAATCCCAGAACCACATGGGGGGACCTAGTGAATGACCTGCAGAGAGCTGGGACCAAAGTAACAAAGGCTACCATCAGTAACACACTACGCCGCCAGGGACTCAAATCCTGCAGTGCCAGACGTGTCTCCCTGCTTAAGCCAGTACATGTCCAGGCCCGTCTGAAGTTTGCTAGAGAGCATTTGGATGATCCAGAAGAGGATTGGGAGAATGTCATATGGTCAGATGAAACCAAAATAGAACTTTTTGGTAAAAACTCAACTTGTCGTGTTTGGAGGAGAAAGAATGCTGAGTTGCATCCAAAGAACACCATACCTACTGTGAAGCATGGGGGTGGAAACATCATGCTTTGGGGCTGTTTTTCTCCAAAGGGACCAGGATGACTGATCCATGTAAAGGAAAGAATGAATGGGCCATGTATCGTGAGATTTTGAGTGAAAACCTCCTTCCATCAGCAAGGGCACTGAAGATGAAACGTGGCTGGGTCTTTCAGCATGACAATGATCCCAAACACACTGCCCGGGCAACGAAGGAGTGGCTTCGTAAGAAGCATTTCAAGGTCCTGGAGTGGCCTAGCCAGTCTCCAGATCTCAACCCCATAGAAAATCTTTGGAGGGAGTTGAAAGTCCGTGTTGCCCAGCAACTGCCCCAAAACATCACTGCTCTGGAGGAGATCTGCATGGAGGAATGGGCCAAAATACCAGCAACAGTGTGTGAAAACCTTATGAAGACTTACAGAAAACGTTTGACCTCTGTCACTGCCAACAAAGGGTATATAACAAAGTATTGAGATGAACTTTTGTTATTGACCAAATATTTATTTTCCACCATAATTTGCAAATAATTTTTTTAAAAATCAGACAATGTGATTTTCTGGATTTTTTTTTCTCATTTTGTCTCTCATAGTTGAGGTATACCTATGATGAAAATTATAGGCCTCTCTCATCTTTTTAAGTGGGAGAACTTGCACAATTGGTGACTGACTAAATATTTTTTGCCCCACTGTATCTAATATCTCTGCTAGCATCCTCTTGAGCCTCTTCCATATGCTAGCTAACATTAGTTTCACTTCACAAACTAGCTACCTAGCGAACTCCGTGGATGTACGTTAAAAACACTCCTAAAGTCTAATCTTCACCTTTTAAGCAGGTCCCATTACATCTAAGACACTTCTGACACCATGTTATGTTATTAGGTGCAGACTAATAACTAAAAAGAATGATGATGACAACTGTTAACATGGATGGTCTCCAGGTTTACTCAAACGTGCTCAAGCATGTCCAAGGTACCACACATGACTCTCCTGATCAGTAGGGGGCAGCAATCACTCATTAACACAACAAGGTGGATGTTAATCAACTAATTATGTGACTTATGAAGTTAATTGATTGGACCAGCTCTTATGTAGGGGTTTCATACGAAAGGGGGTGAATATCTATGCACACTCCAGATTTTTTTCATCTTATTTACTTTTTGTGTCACAATTAAAAAAAATTGCACTTTTAAAGTGGTAGGCATGTTGTGTAAATCAAATGGTGCTAACCCCCCCAAAATCCATTTTAATTCTGGCTTGAATTCCGGGGTGAATGCCTTTGCAAGACACTGTATGTAACAACGAACTAACAGTTGTATTTTGCACTTGTCTAAAGAATGTACAAGAGACACATGTACGGTACATGCATAACGTTATTAGCTAGGCAGGCATAATACTGATATTATAAACTGTTATATAACTTACCATTTCTTGTCTTTCTTAATGAAAAATGTTCCAAGTTTCCCTTGTTTCAATGTTTTCATCAGCATTGTCACTGATTGTTCTGCTGTCGTTGCATGATCAAGCTAGTGGTAGAATGACCTCTTTCTGGAGCATTTTATTGGTTTGACCTATATTCTCTGTCTTAGGTCACACTATACTGTACAAAGCATCATGAGAATACAGGTAATTAGGTCAGGTAAGCATCACTGCTTACCACAGGTGATCGGATCCTGAACCATTGGTCTGCTGGTTGAGCATGGCGAAAGCCCACGTATCCGCCTAGCAGTAAAGTAAACAAACGCCCTGTGACTGATGCTAAGTGGTGCACATATATTTCTGACCGATGCATGTGCATTGGTTGCATCGGTCTGGATCCGTCCCTGGAACTCTGCACTTTTTAGACTTATTTTTTCGATGTCTTGTTGAAATCCTCTTCAAATAGAGAGAGATTTTTCTAGAAGGTTTTTTTTCATTAATTTTATTCTTGTGTGCAGGCCTTTCCATGCCCATGAACTGTTTTCATGCAAGACTTAAAACAACTTCAGAAATCCAGTATGGTCCAGTTATAGTATCACATTGTTTCCAGTATCACGCAACCAAAGAACAAAGAAAGTGTTTTGGTAATAACACATATAATTAATTTGCTCTTGATGACTAGGCCACAGATTCTCATCTACATCACATTTGATGTTTACCCTTGCAATACACCAAGGGGAAAACCTCCTTGCATGGTGTCGCCATCACTGGCAGGCCTCTGCGCCTATTGCCAGGCAACCAGCATTCATTGAATCCAGGAAAGACATCTGGTCATATGGTCGGTTATCATGTACTTTTCCATCTCCAAGCAGAGAAGTACTCAGTCGGGTTCAGAAAAGGAGAGTATGCCAGGAGGAATTGCATCATCATTAGGGGTTGTGCTGCAAACCATTTATTCACAGGGCAAGAGTGGTGGAAGGCAACATAATCCAGGGGTGCTGCTGGAAATTTTGGACCCAATGAAAGAATATATTTCTCGATATTGCTCCATCCCCCACTCTTTACATTTCTGGTAACCCAACTTCTTCATGATGGTGTCAATCTATTGATGGTTCACCATCAGTTCTGCTTCACCTGTGCACAGCTAACATTAGTGCTAGAATGGAAAACAACAAACCTAACGTGGTATCATGTTCTGGCTCTGCCTACACAAGACTGTACCATGTCATGAATAGGGAGGGGGTGAAATATAAAGACTATCTATTCTAATAATGTTGTGGAAAATGGAAAACCAAACCAGAAGGTTGTTGCATTTGCTTGTTTTAATACAGAAAATTATTAAATATATTTTTACACCAGGTGGCACGGTGGTGTAGTGGTTAGCGCTGTCGCCTCGCAGCAAGAAAGTCTGGGTTCGAGCCCCGTGGCCAGCGAGGGCCTTTCTGTGCGGAGTTTGCATGTTCTCCCCATGTCCGCGTGGGTTTCCTCCGGGTGCTCCGGTTTCCCCCACAGTCCAAAGACATGCAGGTTAGGTTAACTGGTGACTCTAAATTGACCGTAGGTGTGAATGTGAGTGTGAATGGTTGTCTGTGTCTGTCAGCCCTGTGATGACCTGGCGACTTGTCCAGGGTGTACCCCGCCTTTCGCCCGTAGTCAGCTGGGATAGGCTCCAGCTTGCCTGCGACCCTGTAGAACAGGATAAAGTGGCTAGAGATAATGAGATGAGATTTTTACACCATCTGCAAACAAAGTTTGGGGGGAAGGGGGGTATATAGGAATCACCCTGTCTGTTCATCCATCTGTCTGTGTGTCTTGTAAGCGCAACTCCTCCTAAACGGTTTGATGAATTTTGATGAAACTTTCCACAGTTGCAGTATATCACCTGAAGATGTACATGAAGGAAAATAATCCTGGTCCAGTGTTTCAAAGGGGAGGTAATTCAACTTATTCCCTTACTTATGGCAATATATGATGACAAGCTTGTAAGCAGGGATATTTTATAGTGAGTTTACTCACAGATCAAGTTTATTAAATTAACTTACACATGGCAATAATCTTAATAGTGTCCCCTGAGGTCCCTCTGTCAATGCTGGGCCCTTAGAATTATCTTAACACTTCCCCCCCCTCCAAACAGAGCCCCTAAACAGAGCCATGTTAGTCCTCAATAGCCATCTCCCTTGAGGTGGAACCAGTCTTTCATGCAGAAAATATGATGAGGCGCTCTGTACTGTATGGGCCGACAGTTGGTATGTGGCAAAAGACACCATCATTGGAGATGGCAGCACACATGGTGATATTGGCACCCCACTGTCATGGCCTTACTTTTGAAATAAGTGCCTTAGGGCCACTTTGATCCATGCTTGCAAATAGCTACTGAAAGGTGGCATCTTTTATTGAGGATAAGACCTGGATGATGATTGAATAATTGTGCAGAGGAGAATTAACACAGGTGCATTGGAGAGTTAGAATTATGCTTTTAGCTGCTATAGCAGTCAAGAAAGGCTTTCTTTTAGTTTCACAAAATTAATCCAAGAGAGTGTTTGATCTTTGGATGAGATGTGTGTTAACTCTTTCTGAAAAGGGTGTGAAAAATGCAGAGGTGGACAAAGTACCCAACTTCATTACTTAAGTCAAAGTACAGATCCCACTGGCCAAATGTTACTCTGATACAAGTGAAAGTTGTCCAGTCAAATTTTTACTTAAGTTAAAATACTGAAGTACTTGCTTTTAAAAATACTTAAGTATTAAAAGTACATTTTCTGTCAACACATCGTTGTATTATTGCCACAACACTTACAAAACCTAATGCCGTTACCAAAGACAGAAATGTGAATTCATAAAATGAATGCATGCTGTGCCATCATGGTGGTTTAATGTTAAGCTAGCTAGTCAGTGAAACTCCACCTGACATGCTAGCAAAATATTTTCAAACTCGAAATCATATTAGAAAAGAAAGATTTCTACATTTTGTTTATTTGGCAAGATTATGCTAAAATATATTTCTGAAAGGACTTCAGATAAGTTAACATTATTCATGTTAGCGTAACTCCATTTTTGCATGCTAACTAACAGTGTCCAAGTTAACTAGCTATGTGTTAACGTTAGCCATGGACAAGACTATGGCAACTTGGTGGGCAAATCCATAGAAAGTCATTTGACTAACCAGACTGCATAGCTATTGCAATGTTATCGCTAGCTCTAAAAGCACAGACAACTTCACTGCAAGCTTTCTCTTGGAATAAAACATTTATGTACCTCAATGTGCTCTCTCAGGTCAGACAGTGAGTTTTTGTAGGCTGTGATGTGGTGTGTTTTCGGCAAACAAAGGAAACATTTAAAATGAAACGACTCTCTATTCCTTTCAGAAAACTGAAACATGGGTTCTAGGTATTGCCATGAGTGTGTGCATTCCCCAGAAGAACCGCATCCTTCCATTCTGCCATCAACTGATCATGTTCAAATAATGCTGTGGAGAAATCACTGAACTTGATTTTATCCAGTCTATGGATCTGACGTGACCCTAGTGATTACTGACAGGCTCTCAGTGTCACCTGCGAAAAAACCAATCACCTTTTAGAAAAAAAAAGAAAAGAAAAAAACATCCACTTTCAAGGCTACTTCATAGTAACGAGTAATGAGGACCCTGAAAGAAATGTAGTGGAGTGAAAAGTATGATATTTGCCTTTCAAATGTAGTGAAGTTAAAGTCATATGTTTCCAAAAAAAATAAAAAATACTCAAGTAAAGTACAGATACTCAAAAAGTGTACTTAAGTACAGTACTCAAGTAAATGTACTTCGTTACTTTCCACGTCTGGAAAAAATTTTCATAACCAATGAAAACGTGTTAACGCATTTGCAAGAAAAGACTTGTGCTAAGAAGAAGATGATGAAGAACAAGCAGATTCAAGTGTCACTCAGTATGTCTTAGCATAGAGAGACTGTAATACACCCACACACACACAGTTGATTTGTTGAGCTTAATCCAGGCTGCCACATGTCACAACTCACTACACTGAAGGGAGCGTGTGCGCAAGAGAGAGACTTCTGTATTGTCTTACACTGTGAAAATCCATTTCCATTACTCTTCTGTCATCCATTTTTGGTGTCAGTTTCTCCTGCTTTTTGCTAATGGAAAATTTGAGATTAAAATAAAAGTCTATTAATGTCAACTGCTCCAAATTTGATACCCCCTTTTCTTGTTTTCACTTGTTTAAATAAGTTCTTTTTTATCATTATAAACATTCAGGGTCTAACACAATTCCACTATCTGTCTCTCTTTAGTGCTCCAAATATCTGTATTTGTGTTCAGAGTTATCCTGAAAATTTCTGCCAAGCTTCCTTAATTAATAAATAAATAAATAAATAAATAAAGCGCACCCTACATATTACTTGTACATGTTCAGTATCCTCTAGCTCAGATGCAGCTCTATATTATATGACAGTGGTGCCTGGTAATAATAATAGAATTTTTTTTTTGTGTGTGTGTGGGGGGGTGTGTGTGGGGGGGTCGCCGGATTCAAATGTCACATGTTATGCGTCATGATCCACCCCGGACTTTCACTGTGGAGATTTACTATCTCCCAGTTCAGCGCAATCCGGATCCGGGACAGGACTTCCATCTTGCCGGCATTCACTTCCTGGTCTGCTCTGCTGTGTATAAATAGGCCATTCTCAGAAGGGGACCTTGCCAGAACGTCTTGTCTGTTTCTCACGTTGTCTCTGTGCTATTTTTTGCTTCCTGGATTTTTGCTCTCTGTTTTGCCTAGTCTTAGCCACAGTTTTTTGCGCTCACGT
This sequence comes from Neoarius graeffei, assembly GCF_027579695.1. Lineage (NCBI taxonomy): Eukaryota > Metazoa > Chordata > Actinopteri > Siluriformes > Ariidae > Neoarius > Neoarius graeffei. The sequence continues at coordinate 17,155,870 of NC_083580.1, forward strand.
TTTGTCAGTTTTTCATGTTTTTTGCACTATGTTTTTTTGTCTCCAGTTTTTGTCAGAACTATTTTTCATGTTTTTTTTCATATTAGCACTTTGTCTACCTCGTTGTTGTCTGGATTATTTTTGCTATTTTTGTTTGTTGACTCTTTTTGGTCTTTAATAAAATCATTTTTTATTCATTGGATTTTCTGGTTTGTGTTCTGCTATTGGATCCTAACTCACCACATCTCGCCACCCTTAACAGTACATTCTGGCCAACATGGATCCAGCGGAACTTAACCATCTGAGAATGCCTATGCAGCAGCAAAGAGCCCTGCTTGGGACCCACCAACAGGAACTCAGGCAGGTCACTCAGAACCTGGCCACCCTGTCCGACTCACTCAACCTCCTAGCCACACAACTCCAGCACTCCCAAGCCATGCCTACCCCTGCCCAGCCGTCTCTTTCTTCACCTCCCGCCACCACCGCTCTCCACGAACCAAGACTCCCTTCGCCTCAGCCCTACAGTGGAGAACCAGGTACCTGCAGATCTTTTTTGTCACAGTGTTTACTGATCTTGGAGCTTCAACCTCTGGCTTTCCCCACAGAACGCTCCTAGGTAGCCTATACCATCACGCTCCTCACCAGCAAGGCCAGGGAATGGGGGACAGTGGTCTGGGATGCCGACACGCCCTGTTGTTCTAGCTTCAAGGAATTCTCTGAGGAAATTAGGTGAACATTCGATCGCTCTCTGTCCGGCCGGGAGGCAGCAAGAGAGCTCGTGGAGCTGCGGCAGGGGTCCTGATCTACCTCAGATTATGCCATCGAATTCCAGACATTGGCAGTGTCATGTGGTTGGAACGAGAGTGCCCTGGTCGACGCGTTCCTACATGGCTTATCCGATGCCATCAAGGATGAACTTGTCTCGCAGGAACTGCCATCGGACCTCTCCAGCCTGATGGAACTTGCCAATCATATTGACGCATGGGTCCAACAATGGAGGAGAGAGAGGAGCCACCGCAACTTCAACCCCTCTCCACCATCTGCCTTGTCCATCGAACCCATGCAGGTAGATAGGGTATGGGTGTCAGCGGAGGAATGACTGCACCGATGGAGCACAGGGGCTTGTTTCTACTGCGGTCAGCAGGGACACATCTGCCAAGCTTGCCTGCTAAAAGGACAAACCCACCAGTGAATCGAGGGGCCCTGGTAGGCAATGCTCAGAACCAGTCCCCTGCCAACCAACCATTGCTCCCCATCATAATCACTCTCAACAACCGGCATCACCATCTTCAGGCGCTCGTTGACTCAGGGGTGGACAGGAATCTGATCTGCTCTGCCACCGCCAAAGGATCTTGGAATCCCATTACTTGCCCTCGAGGTCCCTCTCACCATCCTGACAATCAATGGCACTGGCTTGACCACCATTACTCACCTCACCACCCCGCTCACCCTAAGGATTTCAGGCAATCACTCCGAAACTATACAACTTCACATCATGAACAACCCTCACATTCCCATTATTACCCTGGTTGATGCAGCACAACCCCCACTTAAACTGGACTGACCACACCATCTTAGGCTGGAGTCCTTCCTGCCTGGCCTCCTGCCTGAACTCCGCTCTGCCTCCCACCAAACCACCTCAGCCCTCAGCCAGTGAGTTTCCCGACCTTTCTCATGTGCCTCCAGAATATCTGGACCTCAAGCCTGTCTTCAGTAAGACCCGAGCAGCATCCTTTCCACCTCATAGGCCCTATGACTGTGGTATCAACCTCCTGCCAGGGACGGCGCCACCCAAGGGACGTCTCTACTCTCTTTCCCCCGCCGAGAGACAGGCCATGGAGAAATACATCACTGAGTCTCTGGCAGCTGGGATCATCCACCCTTCCTCCTCCCCAGCAGGGGCAGGATTCTTCTTCGTGGAGAAGAAAGACAAGTCGCTCTGCCCCTGCATTGAATATCGAGGTCTCAATGCCATCACAGTCAAGAACCGCTACCCACTACCGCTCATGACTACAGCCTTCGAACTTCTCCAGGGAGCTAAGGTATTCACTAAACTGGACTTACACAATGCCTATCACCTAGTTAGGATCAGGGAAGGGGACGAGTGGAAGACTGCCTTCAACACCACCACAGGCCACTATGAGTACCTCGTAGTCCCTTTCGGCCTGACTAATGCCCCCATGGTATTCCAGGCATTGGTTAATAATGTCTTGAGAGACGTTCTTAACACCTTTGTTTTTGTTTACCTGGAAGATATCTTGATTTTCTCTCACTCCCTGGAGGAACATCAGGGTCATGTCTGGCAGGTTCTTCAATGCCTGCTGGAGAATAAGCTGTTCGTTAAGGCAGAGAAGACAGAGTTCCACCAAGGCTCTGTCTCATTCCTGGGGTTCATCATTTCACCAGCCAAGATCCAGATGGACCCCCTCAAGCTGGAGGCAGTCGCTGACTGGCCCACCCCATCCTCGAGACAAGAGCTCCAGTGCTTCCTGGGGTTCGCCAACTTTTACAGGCATTTCATCTGCAACTTCAGCACGGTGGCCAGACCTCTCAGCCCTGACTTCGACCAAGACCAAGTTCAAGTGGGGGGGAGGAAGCAGAGAAAGCCTTTTCCAGTCTCAAGCACAGGTTTACCACAGCACCCATTCTCCCCATACCCGATTCTACCAAGCAGTTTGTCGTCGAGGTCAAAGCCTCCAAGTCAGGGGTCAGAGCCATCCTATCCCAGAGGGCCAACAACAACAAGGTCCACCCATGCTCCTCCCGCCGGCGATCGGCGACTGAGAACTATTGGCCGTGAAACTAGCCTTGGAGGAGTGGAGGCACTGGCTCGAGGAGTCTGACCTCCCGTTCCTAGTCTGGACTGACCATAAAAACCTGGAGTACCTCAAGTCTGCCAAATGTCTCAACTCTCATCAAGCCCGTTGGTCTCTCTTCTCCCGATTCAACTTCATGCTCTCCTACTGCCTAGGCTCCAAGAACGGCAAACCCGATGCCCTGTCCAGAATGTTCTCTTCCCACCAAGAGGAGTCCAAGCCACCCGAGACCATTCTTCCTCCATGCTGCCTGGTGGGAGCCACTATTCTAGAAGTTGAGACGCTCGTACAGAAGGCCCTGGAGCAGGACCCCAGTGAAGGTAACTCCAACAATATTCCTCGTAACCATCTGTTTGTTCCCTGTCATGTGCGAACTCAAGTGCTGCAGTGGGGTCACGGTTCCAAGCTGGCCTGTCATCTGGGAGCCACCTGAACCCTGGCTCTCATCCAGCAGCGCTTTTGGTGGCCATCCATCAAGGAGGACGTCCAGGAGTTCGTGGCAGCCTGTGACACATGCTCCTGGAACAAGACAGCCAGTCCACCCCCCTGCCAGCTTACTAAGACCCCTTCCTACTCCGCATAGACCTTGGTCTCACATCGCCCTGGATTTTATTACAGGACTCCCCAACTCAGGTGGCAATACATGCATCCTCACTGTCATTGACCATTTTTCTAAGACCATCCATTTCATTCCTCTGCCCAAGCTCCCCTCAGCCAAAGAGACCGCAGAACTACTCATCCACAATGCTTTCTGCCTACATGGTCTGCCTACTGACATAGTTTCTGACCGGGGTCATCAGTTCACTGCACAACTCTGGACAGCTTTCTGCAAACTCATTGGGGCCACCTGTAGTCTCTCCTCAGGCTTCCACCCACAGACCAACAGCCAGGCAGAACGGGCTAACCAGGCTTTGGAGGTTGCACTCAGGTGCATGGCGTCCAGGGATGCCAGTTCTTGGAGCAAGTACCTACCTTGGATCAAATACACACATAACACTCTCCCTTCCTCTGCCACAGGTCTCTCTCCGTTCCAGTGCTCACTAGGGTACCAACCACCACTGTTCCCCAGCTAGAAGTAGAAGGTCACCGTACCATCACCCTAGGCCTTTATACACTGCTGCAGGAGAACTTGGGCATTGGCCTGGAGAAGACTCATTTGCTCCGCACTCACATCCAAGAAGCAGCCCGACAAACGTCGCTCCAAGGCACCCACCTACTGAGTGGGTCAACGAGTTATGCTCTCCACACGCCACCTACCACTTAGGGCCATCTCTCGCTAGCTGGCACACAGGTTCCTTGGACCCTTCCTCATCAAGAAGGTAATCAACCCATGTTCCGTTAGACTGGCATTACCACTCACCATGCGACATGTTCACCCCACCTTTCATATATCACAGCTTAAACCTCTGGTTTCCAGTCCTTAGCTCCCACCCTCAAAACCCCCTCCTCTTCCCAGGCTCATTGATGCCGGCGAGGCCTACACAGCCAAGAAACTGCTGAAGGTGTGGCGCCGAGGCAGAGGTCTCCAGTACCTGGTGGACTGTGAGGGTTACGATCCTGAGAAGAGAAGTTGGGTCCCTGCCAGGTTCATACTGGACCCAACACTTATCACGGAGTTCCACCTGCAACACCCTGACGCTCTTCCTAAAGCACCTGGAGGCACTCGTTGGGGGGGGGGGGGGTACTGTCATGATCCGCCCCGGACTTCCACTCCGGAGATTTACTATCTCCCAGTTCAACGCAATCCGGATCCAGGATGAGACTTCCATCTTGCCGGCATTCACTTCCTGGTCTGCTCTGCTGTGTATAAATAGGCCGTTCTCAGAAGGGGACCTTGCCAGAATGTCTTGTCTGTTTCTCACGTCGTCTCTGTGCCATTTTTTGCTTCCTGGATTTTTGCTCTCTGTTTTGCCTAGTCTTAGCCACAGTTTTTGTACTCACGTTTTGTCAGTTTTTCATGGTTTTTGCACTACGTTTTTTGTCTCCAGTTTTTGTCAGAATTATGTTTCATGTTTTTTTTCATATTAGCACTTTGTCTTTGTCTACCTCGTTGTTGTCTGGATTATTTTTGCTATTTTTGTTTGACTCTTTTTGGACTTTAATTAAATCATTTTTTATTCATTGGATTTTCTGGTTTGTGTTCTGCTATTGGATCCTAACTCGCCACATCTCGCCACCCTTAACAGTTATGAACCTTAATTGCATGTCTCATTTGAATACTCAGAAAGCAATCAATACAAATCATTTTAAAATCAATACAATCATTTTAAAAATCACTATTTTGTGTCAAAGTAATGATTTCTGGAGTAGTCAGGCTCCTGATCACTCTGTTGGGATTTATTACATGATAATAACAGGCTTGCTGTGCAATATCCCTTACTTAAAGAATATATTAGTGATATTTCAATAAGACTGGACTGATATTTGCTCACACACTTGAATCTAGATGGCCTTTTGATTTCATAAAATCTGTGAAATTTAGTTCCCTCTAAAATTTGGTCATTGTGATATATGTTTATTTCTGCAATGTCTCAAAAACAAACAAACAAACAAACAAAAAAAAAAAACAGGCCATTCTGAGTCCTGGAAGTTGTTTAATTTGAGGGGATTCCCGAGCAAATAATGTGCATGAAATCGCTCGCTTCGTGCAGTCAAACAGACAGAGGAAGTCCATGTGTGCATGCGCAGGTTTACCTTCTTCTTCTTTTGGGTTTTACGGCAGCTGCCATCCACAGTGTTGCATTATTGCCATCTACAGGTTTACCTTGACCGTGCACCGACAGTTACATTGTTCTGTCGCTAAACGAACAGCTGATCACACCAAGGTGCTCACTGACTGCCAATATTTATTAGTCTTGCGTTTCCTTTCCTTCGCAACATAACGTCTTTTCTTCTCACTTCCTATTACTGTAGTCGGTCTTTCACATTTCAGGGGTAAACAGACTTTCACAAATATAGTCTACAAAACACTATTCTCCTCTGATTGCACTCCAAATGTACACACATGTGGTGTACCATAAGCCATGCAAGCATGTTGAAACAAAGGCAGCGCACTGCTCATAACTCTTCAGTTGTATATTACATGGTAGTGTAATTTGCATAATTATGCAATTACAAAGTGCCTGTGTGATTTATATAATATGGAATTGGATATAAGGTGGATTCAGCTATAAAGAGGCAGTGCAATTTGCATAATATTGGGAGTCCAGCATGTCAGCTTCTCTCCAGTGTGCCATAAAGGTTTCTTTTTTCCTTTTGCTTTCTTCCTCTTTAGTCCTCATTATAATATCTGTATTCATTTTGTTCAGCAAGATATTTGCAAAATCAAGTCTTTTCAGAATTGTTTATCACTTTGAAAAAGGCTTCATAATAAATGATTAAAACTCACTGTGTCAATACTAAACAAAAGAAGGGAAGTATTAATATTCAAACCAAAACTTTGCTGGAGAAATCTAACAAGCTCGGTCGAATCGTGCCTGACTGAGCTGAGAGCCGACAGTAGCATCTATCTGTGACATAATATTGCCTTATGTCCTCTGTCACAAGACACAATGATAAAGCCTAAGCTCTAAATCACAAGACAAAGCCTAAGCTAAGGCACCCAAAGGCACCTTTGTTGTATCGGTATCTGTACATATCGTGGCATATAGTGCTGGTTAAGATGTAGACAAACAAACCAGATAAGATACTATTATGTTTAAATGGCCTGCTTAGAAAATTTTCACAGCATGACCTTCAGCAAGCACTGGGACGGTTTGCAGCTGAGAGTGAAGCAACTGGGATGAGAGTCAGCACCTCCAAGTCTGAGGCCATGGTTCTCTGCCGAAAAATAGTGGAGTGCTCCCTCTGGGTTGGGAGTGAGTTGCTGCCCCAAGTGAAGGAGTTCAAGTATCTTGGGATCTTGTTCACGAGTGATGGTAAAATGGAATGCGAGATGGACAGGCGGATTGGGGCGGCATCAGCAGTAATGCAGGCGTTGTACCAGTTCGTTGTGGTGAAGAAGGAGCTGAGCCAGAAGGTAAAGCTTTCGATTTGCCAGTCAATCTACCTTCCAACCTTACCTATGGTCATGAGCTTTGGGTAGTTACCAAAAAGATGAGATTGTGGATACAAGTGGCTGAAATGAGCTTTCTCCATAAGGTGGCTGGGCTCACCCTTAGAGATAGGGTGAGGAGCTCAGACATCCAGAGGGATCTTGGAATCGAGCTGCTGCTCCTTCATGTCAAAAGGAGTCAGCTGAGGTGGTTCAGGCATCTGATTAGGATGCCTCCTGGGTGCCTTCCTTTGGAGGTTTTCCGGGCACGTCCAACTGGGATGAGATCTCGGGGTAGACCCAGAAAATGCTGGAGAGATTATATATCTCATCTGGCCTGGGAGCACTTTGGGATCCCCCAGGAGGAACTGGAAAGCGTTACTGGGGAGAGGGACGCCTGGAATACCCTGCTTCGCCTGCTGCCACCATGACCCAACTTTGGATAAGCAGAAGAAAATGGATGGATGAAATGAATAGAAAATGTTGTTAATTTGTTGCAGGCAAAACCAGCTGTCCAGAAAATGAGCAGAAGTGTGTTAATCTTGAAATGGTGAGCAGATGATTAGAAATTGAAAAAAAAAAAGTAGAACTGTGATTGTTTCTTCAGAGTTTCATTTTCTTGCTTTGCTCACTTTCGTATCTCTTTTCCTGAACTGATTCGCTTGGCTGAACAGCCAATCAGAGAGCTCTCTTTCACCACCATGCTTCACCAAAGATTTTGCACATCATCAGGTCCTGGCAAGGGCCCTAAAAAATAGAAAACGTTCTAAGACAAAGAAAGAAGAGAGTTAAATATAGAAGTCCATGCGTAAGCAAAGGCTTTAGAGAAAGGACATGAAGTTTAAACATCAATGTAATTGCTCTCGAAAAACAACACATTCCAATGCTGTGTTCATATTTTAGCAGTACGTGGTTGACAGAAAACCATAAATTCAGCATTTTCCGTAAGACAGCGGAAGACATATAACACTGCCTCTTCTAGTGTTGTATCTGTCATCTGTTCTCACAGAGCCTTCAGTCAAAAGTTTAATTTTCTCAACCTCAGGCATGCTGTAGGGGAGAAAAAAAAACCTCATGAAACCTTGTGAAGGTTACACGCATGTGTGAACTGATTTCAATCAATGAAGTAAAATGTTAAGAAGGCATTTTCCAGCTCTGTGTTCATTCATTAAACATGCTCAACTTTATATAAAATATATAAAAGGCAACACTGTATGCAGTGAATTCTTTAATCTCCTCGCTCCCCCATAAAGATAATAAAAAGAATAAGTAGTAATAATAATAAAATATGAATAAGAATATACAAAACTTTGTAATGAACAAGAAAAAAAATCTAAAATGTGGGTAAGTAGAATAATTCAATGCAAACTGAATACTGTAAGGTGCAAAGTGAAGAAGTGTGTGATCATAAGAATGCATAAGTCCAATCTGATACTGTAGCTACTGATGGAGTTCAGTATCGTGATTGCTTGAGGATAAAAACTGTCTCTGAGCCTGCTGGTTCTGGACTGGATGCTCTGGTACCTCCTGTTGGATGATAGCAGAATAAATGGTTCATGGCAGGAGTGGATGGGATCTCCGATGAGTCTTAAGGCCTTCCTACAGCTCCTCTGAGCATAGACGTTTTGTATGGTTGGCAATATGGACCTGGTGATGCGCTTCACAACTCTGACCACTCTCTGGATGGCCTTGCTCAGAACTGCTCCCATACCAGTTCATAATGGACACAGCCAGGATACTTTCAATGGTGCACCAGTTGAAGTTGCACAGTATCCTGGAATCCATGCCAAAATTCTTCAATCTGTGAAGGAAGAACAGGTGCTGTCTGGATGATTTCACCACAGCGTCTGTGTATGAGGTCCATTTCAGGTCCCCTTTGATGTGCACCCCAAAGTACTTGACCCTCTCAACTGCTAACTCTTGGTGTCCTTCTGAAGCCCCCCACCACCACCACCACCACCTCCTCAGGCTTTCCAATGTTCAGCTATTGTTGTCTTTAACACTCTTGAATGCTTACATACATACATACATACATACATACATACATACATACATACATACATACATACATACATTATCTGTAGCCACTTATCCTGTACAGGGTCGCAGGCAAGCTGGAGGCTATCCCAGCTGACTACGGGTGAGAGGCGGGGCACACCCTGAACGAGTTGCCAGGTCATCGCAGACATTAAGTATCTGCCATATATAAAGATACTCTGCTAGCTCAGCACTTTAATTAAAAAATGCAATCTATTATACTGGCTTATACGTAGTTCGTTTTCAGCATGCCAAGCAGAATTTTAAGCTCAACTCTCTCTGGGCATTCATTTAACTTACTACTTCCTACAAGGAATGACTGAGTGCTTAGGGATGTAATCATTTAAACAAGTTTGTTATATAATAAAGAAAGCAAGACCAATGAATTGAACAGACCAGAAGCAAGAATAGGATGCATGTGGAATGGCATTGGAGATGGATGGAATTGGATCTTTGCCACGTAATGGTGTGGGAGACTGATGGAAGACTCCCTTAACATAGTATGATTATATACCGGTATATATATATATATACAGTATATATATATATATATATATATATATATATGTCTTCCTCACAGTATGTGAGATGCATCTGAACTTAAAGTAATACAGACACCTAAATAAATTCACTCTTCCCGATGACTCTCTGAAAATAAAGATAGTTATGATAATTTTGACCCACAATGCGATTGCGAATAATAAGCCTTTGATAAGAAAAAAGTGGAAAAAAAACCCACCAAAGCAGCACTATGGAGCAGACAGGAACTGCAGTACCTTGTTGTGACGTGGATCGGGGAATCTCCAGAAACCGGAAGTGCGTGTACAGCGTCTGAAGCCAGGACTTTTTAACATCATTTTCCATCACTACCAAAGGAATACAGACAAGCTCAGTCACATAATAACTCAGCAGTTTATTTAGAAATATTATGGTATGAATGCAGTATCCCTTTGTGGTACTTTACAATACTGATTTTTTTTAAAATTAATACAGACACCTAAATAATTTCACTCTTCTCTATGACTCCATGAAAATAAAGCAATCAAGTAGACAGATGGTGCACTCTATTGTACACATATTCCATTACTCCAGAGTGTTGAAAATGCTTGAAAACAATAACAAACACAGGTTTGAACAGTGGCTAGGTACTCTTAGGTAGCTGGGAAAACATTTTATTTTAGTCTTCAGGTAATAAAATAAGTAGAGTAGATCTACACCAGCACTGTTCTGGTACACTGGCTGCAGTCTAGTAACTACTTTCCACTACAGTTGTCTACACTAAGTGACATATCTCTGTGCCACACTGTGCTTTTTGGAGGTCGGTATTTGGTAGACAATTGCCAAATTGGAACAAAAACAATTATTTTATCTTGGCTTGAGTTATAACTTATTGACAGGAATTACTGTTGACCTGGCAACTTGTCCAGGGTGTACCCCGCCTCTCGCCCATAGTCAGCTGGGATAGTCTCCAGCTTGCCCGCAACCCTGCACAGGATAAGCAGTTATGGATAATGGCTGGATGGCTGGATGGAACCACATCGCTCATTATGACATATGCATTAAAATAACACCAAACATGACACAGAAATATACTGATATCACCTAAAAACAAATGATCAACTTTAATCCTTTGATGAAGGAACTTTATCCTTTCTGTGCCCCATTTCTGACTACATAACAGAGGGAAATGCAAGTGCAGGGGTTTATTTAAATAAAAGACAAACAAAATAAACAAAGTGAAAAACATAACCAAAAAGATGGTGAAATAAGAATGCGCAAAATATGAACTGAACCATGCAGTGGACTACAACTGACTCACACAACAGCACACAGAGAAACTGGACCTTAAATAGTGTTACTGATCAACTGAAGCAACCCCAGATCATAACCCTACCTCCAGAGGCTTATCCTGACACACCCATCACTCAGGAATAGGGTAAAACGGGACTCCTCAGAACACATGATCTTTTTCCTTTACTCCAGAGTCCAATCTTTATGCTCCCTAGCTAATTGAAGCCTTTTCTCCTGATTAGTCTCACTAACAAGTGGTTTTCTTATGGCCACACAGCTGTTTAGTCCCAATCCTATGAGTTAACATCACATTGTGAATGTGGAAATGTTCTTACTTTGACGATTAACATAGCTATGAGTTCTATTGTAATTATTATTATTATTTATTTATTTTTATTTATTTATTTTATTTTTTTACGATCCGACTTCACCAAACATTTAAGTGATCTCTGATCATGTTCAGTCAGGATCTTTTTCCAACTACATTTTTTTTCCACGCACCTGACAGTTCACAACTATCCTTCCAGGTTTCAATAATGCATTGAACAGTTCTTAACCCAGTTCCAGTCATTTCAACATTCTCTTTAGTTGTTTTCTTTGCTTGATGCAGGCCAATAATCTGACCCTTCTGAAACACAGGAACATCTTTTCCATGAGCACATGATGCGTCTTTCGACATGGTTGTTTAAGAAATGAGAAGCTACTCACTGCATCAGTTAGGGTTAAAAGAATTGTTGCCAGCTGAAACACATTGATCACTGCAGTAATTATCCAATCAAATGCTCTTGTGTATTTGCTTATTTAAATCCAAATGGTGACTTTTTTTTTGGGCTGGGCAGTGTAGATTAATAGATTATTATACAGAATACTTAAGATACTCGAATAAGAAAACAACTAACTAAACAAATTAATAAATAAAAATAAAAATGCATGAGCCCATGTATGTTTTAGTTTAATCCTTGTTCCTCTTCTAGCCCAGCGATTGTGAATCCTACTTTTTCGCATCCATAACTCGACTGTACTGTCTATTTCTAATGAGGCTCTGTCCTGCCATTTCATCTTCACATCATTTGCATGACTTACTTTCATCTGTCCCACATGACCTCATGGAATGATGTCAGTGTTAATGCAGCATAAAAGTAACATATTTCATTTTTCTTTCTCTGCTGTTCCCATGATGGCTTTATTTATTTATTTATTTATTTATTTATTTATTTATTTGGTGTCTCAGTGATGTAGGTCTGTGAGTAAGTGATGAAAGTGACAACGCTACAAAGTTTGAGAGATAATCTCATCTCATCTCATTATCTCTAGCCGCTTTATCCTTCTACAGGGTCGCAGGCAAGCTGGAGCCTATCCCAGCTGACTACGGGCGAAAGGCGGGGTACACCCTGGACAAGTCGCCAGGTCATCACAGGGCTGACACATAGACACAGACAACCATTCACACTCACATTCACACCTACGGTCAATTTAGAGTCACCAGTTAACCTAACCTGCATGTCTTTGGACTGTGGGGGAAACCGGAGCACCCGGAGGAAACCCACGCGGACACGGGGAGAACATGCAAACTCCACACAGAAAGGCCCTCGCCGGCCCCGGGGCTCGAACCCAGGACCTTCTTGCTGTGAGGCGACAGTGCTAACCACTACACCACCGTGCCGCCCTGAGAGATAATCATTACTGAAAATGGAGTGTCTTGGGTTAGAAGCCCTGTGATGACTTGGTCTAAAGGGCCTTCCCGTGTGTGTGTGTGTGTGTGTGTGTGTGTGCGCGCATGTGTGTGGGTTTACCTTTCTCATTTGAGCTGATCAGCATGGGGTTTCTTTGTTTTACTGATATCTTCAAAAGCACACATTTTACAAGTAAAATGAAAATTTTAACAAGAAATACAATTAATTATTTTTCTTTGTCTTGTCATTTGGCAAATAATTATGCGCACAGGTTTAAAGAAATGAATGTCAGTGCAAAAGCCTAATTGTCTCAAAAAAAGGAAAAATGAGTTTTTAATTGCCTTTTTATGCACCTTAGAATGCTGACAACTCTAAATATGACATCTTATTTTTAGAAGTGCACATCTGTCAAAACATTCAAACTGGAACAATAAACTCAAAAGCTGACAGGTTCATAATTACAATCACAGTTTGCCATTACTGAGTTGTGTTTTGTTTTTATGTTTTCCATTTCGGTATGCCTTTTGGAATGTAATAAATTGATATTGTCACCATGAAATGCACAGAACTCAGAGTAGACCCTCAGGGTACTAAAAAAATTAAAGTCTCTGTCAGATACTGTGCCTTATTGAACACTGGAAGATTTTTTTTTTCCTGTCAGCTGCTTATATACAGTGTGTGTGTGTGTATATATATCTATCTATATATATAGATAGATAGATATATATATATATAACAGTTATTCCACGAAATGGAATCATACATGAGCTGATAGCCAATGAGGCAGGTCACACTGAGTTGGCTATAATCCATGTATGAAGAGACTGAGTGGAATAACTGTTTTAACTGTTTTATTCTATACACATTCACTAGATTTTCACAGAGTGTGCAACATTTCTTTGGCTGAGCAGTGTATACACACACACACACACACACACACACACACACACACACACACACACACACACACGTGTACACTGCTCAGCCAAAGAAATGTTGCACACTCTGTACTCTAATACTTTTTTGGACCACCATTAGCTTTGATTATGGAACACATTTGCCGTAGCATTGTTTCAACACCCTTATGTGACATCACAACAGCCTCAACCAACTGAAGTAACTGCAGATCATAACTCTGCCTCCAGCGGCTTGTAAAGTGACCACTATTCATGATGAGCGCATAGCTTCATGCCCTTCCCTTCTTATTCTGCCACGCCCATCACTCTGGAATAGGGTAAATTTGGACAAATCGGACAACATGACCTTTTTCCATTACTCCAGAGTCCAATCTTTATTCTCCTTAGCAAATTTAAACCTTTTCTTCTGCTTGGCCTCACTAAAAAGTGATTTACTTATGGCCACACAGCTGTTTAGTCCCAATCCTCTGAGTTCTTGTGACATTGTGAATGTAGTCGGCTAACGCGACTTCAAAGCTCTGCGAGCATTTGGTCTGGCAAAGATATTAAGCCCAACCGTTTCCCAAAGTGCGTGGTTGACCCGCCTCCCTGAAATGCCTCAGTTTGCTACTGATCGAAGCCAGAAAAGGCTGTGACAAAGCTTAAACCAATTACATCACTCTTTCCTCTGACGTATGTGACGCGACGGGGCTAACTGGTAGATTAAACTCTTACCGAAGCCGGTCGAGAGCAAGGCGAAAACGTCCTTCCTTTCAATAAATACCTCCAGGGCTGCTCTTTGCTCCGTTTTCAATGAGAACTTGCTCCATGTTCGTAATGTTTCTAGTGAATGAAACGCTTCCGGCATAGATGCTGTAAACAATCTATGGCTTCCGGTCGCAGTTCTACTACATCAGTGCCTTGAACATGCCTCTACCCAGGGCCGTTGGAGATGCTCAAAGTTGATTGGCTCCCGATTTTTCGGGAGCTTGGAAGAGCTGTAGATAGCTTGCCTGGCCAGACTAAGCTCGCAACAGGCCCTCATGTTGCGTCACGCTTAGGATGGGCAGGCCCAGGCTATTGTGAATGTAGAAATGCTCTTATTTTCATTATTATATATAGCCATTAGTTCTACTGTGTTCTATCTTTTGCGATTTGACTTCGCCAAGTGTTTAGGTGATCTCTGATCCTGCTCAGGCAAGATTTTTTTTCCAACCACATTTCTTCCACAAAGTTGATGGTTCAGCATATCTTGCCAGGTTTTAAAAATGCTTTTGTGGATTATTATTATTATTATTATTATTATTATTATTATTTTACCATTATGTGATACTCATGTGTTTTCTTTCACTGGTTTAGTAAATCTGATGTGCAAATGTTTGTACTGAGTGTGAGCTTGCTATCAACATGCACAGTCACCCTGATCACATCATACTTTCATACACAGCTTCCAAATTTTTGATTCTTAATGCTAAAGAGCTACTAGACAGCTCAAATACTGATCCAGCATTTTCTATTGATCAGCATTCTATCTTACTGTGGCTGACACCTTAATGTGGTGGTAAGGTTTGTGTGTCTGAGTGACCCCTAGAGCAATGCCGGCTGGGACTCTTGTCCCTGGTAGGCTCAACCATGCCGGATTGGTCGAAGGGTAGAGGCCAGACGAAGTTCAGTCAACCCCTGTTCGGCTGAGTCTGGGACCAAGAACAAGTGCCTTCAGATTGGCTAAAAGGAGTTATCATCAAAGTAGAGAAGAAGGGAGATGTAACGTACTGCGAAAACAACAGAGGTATCACCCTCTGCTGCGTAGCTTCAAAACTTTTCCAGATGATCATCGTATCGAGATTATCGGATGGCATAGAATCCCTCCTGTGTGAAAACCAGTGCGGACTCCAGAGGAACAGATCCTGTATTGACTAACTCTTCTCTCTGCGCGTTATCGAGCAAGCTCTTGAGTACAATCTTCCCCTGTTTATTAATTTCATCGATTTTAAAGCAGCTTTTGACTCAGTCAATCACGATTATATCTGGGCCGCTCTCGAACACCATGACATACCCATCAAATACATCAACATATTAAGAGCATTCTATTCCAACATAGTGAGTGCAGTACGCATCGGAGACGAGCTGACAGAATGGTTCGACGTCAACTCTGGTACAAGCCAAGGTGATATACAGGCCCCTCCCATCTTCAACATCGTCCTCAATTGGGTCTTGGAATGAGCATTATCAGAGAGAAACATCTCAAATGGTTTTCTGCTGCAAAAACGTCGCAGTTCACGGCAGCCAGCAGCTTACATCAGCGATCTTGATTATGCTGATGACATTGCCATCCTTGACAGCAGTGTAGCTGGCCTTCAGGAAGCGACATCAAATATTTCCTACTTCGGCAAAGAAGCTGGCTTAAAGATCAATGCCAAGAAGACCAACTGCATGCTGATAGGCAAATTCCATAATCAACGCCCATTTCAGCAGGACAAAATCCTTGACATAATAGTGAACGACGATCACTTGGAGCAGGTGAATCATTTCAGGTACCTTGACTCAATCATCTCAAGTGATGGCTCCATAGACAAAGAAATCAATGTCAGGATCGGGAAAGCCTCTGGAGCGTTCAACTCCCTGAACAACATTTGGAGAAACCGCGGAATTACCGTACTCCCCGCACAAAGATCAAGATCTTGGAATGTGGTGTCTTTTCACTCCTGCTATATGGCTCCCCGACCTGGGCCCTAATAGATAAGCAAGTGCAACGTTTGGAAAGCTTCCAACACTCTTGCCTTCGGTGGATCTTAGATATTTGTTGGGATGATTACATCCCCAATAAAGAGGTCCGCGCAAGATCTTCCTGCATCAAACTTGGTACCTGTGCTCAGTTAAATAGGCTACAATACTTTGGCCACGTTGCAAGAATGGAACCATCTCGACTACCAAAGTACCTTCTTAACTGGACTCCCTCACATGGTGCCCGAAGTGTTGGATGACCTCGTCAGAGCATGTTAGGATCTATTGCTTCTGACATAAAGCATCTACTGGGTGAACATTTGGACATCAGTTCCACTCTGGGAGTCGCCTCCAACAGGATCCAATGGAGGATCCTTCTAACCAAGCACGAGCAGGCAGACTATAGATGACCTTACCAAGTACAAGTAAGTAAGTACAAGTATTCTCTACAGCTTTTTGCTGCATATCCAATACTTCTGTTCATGATTTCTTGATCGTACATACAGTGGTGCTTGAAGATTTGTGAACCCTTTAGATTTTTCTATATTTCTGCATAAATATGACCTATTTTCACACAAATCCTAAAAGTAGATAAAGAAAACCCACTTAAACAAATGAGACAAAAATATTATACTTGGTCATTTATTTATTGAGGAAAATTATTCAATATTACATATCTGTGAGCGGCAAAAGTATGCGAACCTTTGCTTTCAGTATCTGGTGTGACCCCCTTGTGCAGCAATAATTGCAACTAAACATTTCCAGTAACTGTTGATCAGTCCTGCACACCGGCTTGGAGGAATTTTAGCCCATTCCTCTGTACAGAACAGCTTCAACTCTGGGATGTTGGTGGGTTTCCTCACATGAACTGCTCGCTTCAGGTCCTTCCACAACATTTCGATTGGATTAAGGTCAGGACTGGGACTGGGCTATTCCAAAACATTAACTTTATTCTTCTTTAACCATTCTTTGGTAGAATGACTTGTGTGCTTAGGGTTGTTGTCTTGCTGCATGACCCACCTTCTCTTGAGATTCAGTTCATGGACAGATGTCCTGACATTTTCCTTTAGAATTCACTGGTATAATTCAGAATTCATTGTTCCATCAGTGATGGCAAGCCATCCTGGCCCAGATGCAGAAAAACAGGCCCAAACCATGATACTACCACCACCATGTTTCACAGATGGGATAAGGTTCTTATGCTGGAATGCAGTGTTTTCCTTTCTCCAAACATAACGCTTCTCATTTAAACCAAAAAGTTATATTTTGATCTCATCCATCCACAAAACATTTTTCCAATAGCCTTCTGGCTTGTCCATGTGGTCTTAAGCAAACTGCAGATGAGCAGCAATGTTCTTTTTGGAGAGCAGTGGCTTTCTCCTTGCAACCCTGCCCTGCGCACCATTGTTGTTCAGTGTTCTCCTGATGGTGGACTCATGAACATTAACATTAGCCAATGTGAGAGAGGCTTTCAGTTGCTTACAAGTTACCCTGGGGTCCTTTGTGACCTCGCCAACTATTACACACCTTGCTCTTGGAGTGATCTTTGTTGGACGACCACTCCTGGGGAGGGTAACAATGGTCTTGAATTTCCTCAATTTGTACACAATCTGTCTGATTGTGGATTGGTGGAGTCCAAACTCTTTAGAGATGGTTTTGTAAACTTTTCCAGCCTGATGAAATCTCAGAAATCTCAGAAATCTCCTTTGTTCGTGCCATGATACACTTCTGAAAACATGTGTTGTGAAGATCAGACATTGACTTTCTTTAAATAAAACAGGGTGCCCACTCACACCTGATTGTCATCCCATTGATTGAAAACACCTGACTCTAATTTCACCTTCAAATGAACTGCTAATCCTAGACATACTTTTGCCACTCACAGATATGTAATATTGGATCATTTTCCTCATCTCATCTCATCATCTCTAGCCACTTTATTCTGTTCTACGGGGTCGCAGGTAAGCTGGAGCCTATCCCAGCTGACTATGGGCAAAAGGCGGGGTACACCCTGGACAAGTCACCAGGTCATCACAGGGCTGACACATAGACACAGACAACCATTCACACTCACATTCACACCTACGGTCAATTTAGAGTCACCAGTTAACCTAACCTGCATGTCTTTGGACCATGGGGGAAACCAGAGCACCCAGAGGAAACCCACACGAACACGGGGAGAACATGCAAACTCCACACAGAAAGGCCCTTACTGGCCACGGGGCTTGAACCCGGACCTTCTTGCTGTGAGGCGACAGCGCTAACCACTACACCACTGTGCCGCCCGGATCATTTTCCTCAATAACCAATAATGATGATGAGCATTATACTTGATGAGCAATAATGACCAAGTATAATATTTTTGTCTCATTGGTTTAATTGGGTTCTCTTTATCTACTTTTAGGACTTGTGTGAAAATCTGATGATGTTTTAGGTCATATTTATGCAGAAATATAGAAAATTCTAAACGGTTCACAAACTTTCAAGCACCACTGTATATATCAAACAAATGAGGAAATTTCAATACTATAGTAAAACGATCCTTGATTTGACCACACCAAAGCCTTATTCCCCCACTCTTTGAGGTTAGTTGAATATCAGTTTGTCACGACTTACTCATGTACAACTAAAATTACCCTTACAAAAAGAAATTTATTCAAGTGTGCTTCTAGTATACTTCTCATCTCATTATCTCTAGCCGCTTTATCCTGTTCTACAGGGTCGCAGGCAAGCTGGAGCCTATCTCAGCTGACTACGGGCGAAAGGCGGGGTACACCCTGGATAAGTCGCCAGGTCATCACAGGGCTGACACATAGACACAGACAACCATTCACACTCACATTCACACCTACGGTCAATTTAGAGTCACCGGTTAACTTAACCTGCATGTCTTTGGACTGTGGGGGAAACCGGAGCACCCGGAGGAAACCCACGCAAACACGAGGAGAACATGCAAACTCTGCACAGAAAGGCCCTCGCTGGCCACGGGGCTCGAACCCGGACCTTCTTGCTGTGAGGTGACAGCGCTAACCACTACACCACCGGGCCGCCCATTAGTATACTTCTTTTAAACTAAAAATAAGAGAGTATGCTTTCAATTTACTTTTTTATTTACTTATCAGAGATACACTTAACAAAGTTATACATAAGTATACTTGGCTTATCCTGAAAAGTACAGTGCTCAGCGTAAATGAGTACACCCCCTTTGAAAAGTAACATTTTCAACAATATCTCAATGAACACAATTTCCAAAATGTTGAAAAGACAAAGTTTAATATAACATCGGTTTAACTTGTAACATGAAAGTAAGATTAATAATACAAACTTAGATTACACATTTTTCAGTTTTACTCAAATTAGGGTGGTGCAAAAATGAGTACACCCCACAACAAAAACTACTACATCTAGTACTTTGTATGGCCTCCATGATTTTTAATGACAGCACCAAGTCTTCTAAGCATGGAATGAACAAGTTGGTGTCATGCTCCGCCCCGGATTTCCGCTCCGGAGATTACTTATCTCCCAGGTCAGCGCTAATCCGGATCCGGGACGGGAATTCCATCTAGCCTGCATTTCACGGCCTGGTTCTGCTGTGTATAAATAAGCCGTTCTCAGACCCTGACTTTGCTAGAATGTCTTGCTTTGCTATTCTAACCCTGTCTGTGTTTCATGGTTTTTGCTCAAGCTATTTTTCTAGTTCATAGTTTTTGCACTTGGGGTTTTTTCTTGTATATGCTTTTTTTTGCTCTAGTGTTTTTGTCTAGTTTTATGTCTCTTTGTACCTGGACTATTTTTGCCATTTGTTTGTTTACCTTTTTGCCACACCCTTTCCCTGGATTAAATCTTATTATTTATTGGATTACTGCCTGTGTGTTCTGCTTCTGGATCCTAATCTCACCACCCCAACAGTTGGTGACATTTTGCAACATCAATCTTTTTCCATTCTTCAACAATGACCTCTTTTAGTGACTGGATGCTGGATGGAGAGTGATGCTCAACTTGTCTCTTCAGAATTCCCCAAAGAAAATAATTTCTTTACACCACAAAGGTGAAGGCTACAAGAAGATCAGCAAAGCTTTACTTATCAGTCAGAATACTGTAGCAAGTGGTACAAAAATTTTAAGAAAGATGGAACTGCAACCATCTCACAGAGATGTCCAGGTTGTCCACGGAAGTTAACACCTCGACAGGAGTGTCTTCTGATGAGAAGGGTTGAAGAAAATCTGCATGCAAGTTCACTGCAGTTATCTAAAGAAGTAGAAAGCCAAACTGGGGTGACTGTTTCCTATGACCCAGTACAATGTACACTGCAGAGGAATGGCATGCATGGATGCTGTCCACGAAAAAAGCCTGCTGTAGGTGCAATTGGTAATTAAGTGAGCAATCTCATTAAATCAGTCTCATTAAATAATACCTTTAATTTTGATGCTTAATAATAAATTATCAAACAGCTAAATTATGGTATATTCCAAATTATTATGATCACTTACCGTATTACACAACTCGTATGCACCTTGGAATTCTTTGAGGTTGGGTGACTTCAAGGAATATGGAAGCAACACAGACACAGTTTAACAGAATAATTGAATTTATTCTAACAGATAAAATGAATAATGGCAGTTGAAGTCTTCAAATAGTCAGCAGCAAACAGTGAGGTGTGTGTGTGTGTGTGTGTGTGTGTGAGATAAAAAAATTAAATATTAGCAATTGAAATACATTCAAATGGTCATCCGTGATATATGTGGGTTTGAATGTGGGCACGGGGGGGAATGCGCTATAAAGTTTGAATTGAATCAGGGCTTGGAATGTTATCTAAAATTGAGACAAAGGACCTCATGATAAAGAATGGAGGGGGGAAGGTTCACCACATGTTTCTTTATAGAACAAAAGAGTTAGCTTCAGTTTGCTAGCTAAGGTGTGTTGTGTGTGTGTGTGTGTGTGTGAGAGACCACATGGTGAGGCCTTATGGTCCCTAGAGACAATACAATTAGCCCTGGATGCTAATGAGACAAAAGAATTAGCCATAGCAGCTAACCCATTAGCTTTATAACATTACCAAATTCACTGAAATCTTGATGAGGTCAAAATATGTGTAAATAATGAAATTAAAGTGTTAGAAAGGAAAAGGGAGCATGCAAAACCTATCTATTAAACAATTGAGAGATCAAAACAGAACAATGACTAATTCAATACCCTGAGGGTCTACAGTGTACACATTTAAACCATTCCTGAGTTTAAATTCACACTTCTTTATAAAGCTAATTCCTAAGACTAGTTTTTCTGCCCAAATGCCAGTCTCTTACTTCAGTATCTTGCCTCTACGCGAGATTATGAGAAGATGTTCCGAGACTTTTGGAGTTTCACTGTTGTGGAGCACGTGAGTCGCTTCCATGGAAAGCAGAGGATTTCTTGGTTCAACGCGTGGTCGCTCGTGATGAAAAGAAAGTCTCTGATTAAAACAATGTGCACAGTGCTTTGTTAGAGGGAGCCGGTCGCCTCTAACTTTAAACTAACTGCTTGGGCTGCAGTCTTGTAACGTTACTGTAATATGAATAAAAAACCGGTTGTAGCTCAACCGAGAGAGAGAGAGAACACGATTTAAGTAGTTCTACCGTGGCCAAGGGTAAACAAAAGAAAAACCGCGCTGAATATCTCTTCTTGGTAGAAAGACGTCTGTATCTTGGATGCTCTGGTGAGCGGCCTCTTTATCTCTGTAGAACGCGCCGCTTGCGACGGGATTCACAGCACAAAAAAGAGAGAGTAGCGTGCCTTAGTCTCTTATGGAATCATGGAGGAAGTGACGTAGGTGATCCTGCCCAGGTGTGACGTAGGTCAACGCGGAAGTGGGCTGATGGGAAATGTAGTTTCTTAAAGGGACTGTGTTACCTACACTGCCTAGAGTTTGCCAGGGCCCATGCTGACAAAGATGAAGACTACTGGGACTCTATACTCTGGAGTGATGAGACCAAGAGAAATGTTTTTGGAACTGATGGCTTCAAAACTGTATGGCATTGCAAAGGTGAGGAATACAAAAAAAAATGCATGGTGCCTACAGTGAAACATGGTGGTGGCAGTGTCCTTATGTGGGGCTGCATGAGTGCTGCTGGTGTCGGGGAGCTGCATTTCATTGATGGCATCATGAATTCACAGACGTATTGCTCTATACTGAAAGAGAAGATGCTACCATCACTCCGTGCCCTTGGTCGTCATGCACTTTTCCAACATGACTAAACACACATCTAAGGCCACTGTTGGATTTCTGAAGAAGAACAGGGTGAAAGTGACTCAGTGGCCAAGTATGTCTCCTGATCTGAACCCAATCAAACACCTCTGGGTAATTCTGAAGAGACAAGTTAGCGCATCACTCTCCATCCAGCATCCAGTCACTAAAAGAGGTCATTCTTGAAGAATGGAAAAAGATTGATGTTGCAAAATGTCGCCAACTTGTTCATTCCATGCCTAGAAGACTTGGTGCTGTCATTAAAAATCATGGAGGCCATACAAATTACTAGATGTAGTAGTTTTTGTTGTGGGGTGTACTCATTTTTGCACCACCCTAATTTGAGTAAAACTGAAATGTGTAATCTAAGTTTATATTATTAACCTTACTTTCATGTTATGAGTTAAAGAGATGTTATATTAAACTTTGTCTTGTCAACATTTTGGAAATTGTTTATGTTCATTGAGATTGTTGAAAATGTTACTTTTCAAAGGGGTGTACTTGTTTATGCTGAGCACTGTATATTGAATAGTCTAAGTATATTAAGCTTAAACTTTTGATCAAGATATACTTAACAAAAGCATAATAAAGTAGTAAAATATTTGTGCCTTATGTTTAAGTGTACTTGCCCTGTAGTTGTGCATAACCTGTTTTCTCTCACCCCCCCATCTGTCCCTCTGAGTTACATGTCGGTCCTGGGATCGAGATGCTGACCTCTTCTGCCCCTCGGACCTGCTTGATCCATCCTGGTGCCCTGTGTCTGGTTGGAGTCTTATCGCATCGCTCCTGTGGAGGATGGGCCCCATGAGGACAGTTGAAAGTTACACCTGGAGGATGCTCTGGACTCTTACAGTAATGCTTTTATGGCTGAGGACTGCAGTTGACTTGCTAACTTTAGGACTGCAGTTGTCATGAACAGTTTTGCACTCAAGTTTCCATCAACTGAAGAGTTACATCAATGAAACTGTCTTCATGTTAAAACTGCTAATGTTATAGTCATGCTGTCTGTTGTTGCCCAAATGAGGATGGGTTCCCTTTTGAGTCTGGTTTCTTCCTCATGTTGTCTGAGGGAGTCTTTCCTTGCCACCATCGCCACAGGCTTGCTCATTGGGGATAGATTACGGATAAAATTAACTCATGTTTTTTTTAAGTTGTTCAAATTTTGTAAAGCTGCTTTGCGACAATGTTTATTGTTAAGTGCTATACAAACAAACTAGACTTGACTTGATTAGTAACCTATAAAATATTACTTTTTCACACACATTGGCTTCTTTGTGATATATGGCAGCATGTTTTAAATCTCATCTTTTAAACCTATATGTACCATAAGTTTGTGGTCAGGTCTGGGGTGGAATAGCTTAAGAGTAAACATTGTCGGAACTTTAAAGGTGTCACGCAGTGGCGATAAAAGTCGCATTATTCTTCACCAGAATGCTTTCGAGATTCGAAATAAATTGACCGTCGACTTTTCAAAAGCTTCCCGCGGTTGTAATCGGTCCTTATTTGATTATGCCCATCACTTGAAATTTTCCGCGTTCGCAGCGCCCCCTCTCGGTCAATGGAACAGCTGCGTGACGTCATACCAGTAACCACTCGGTGCAGTTGCAATGACGACACACCAGAAAATAGGAGCGATGCTGAGGAAATTAGCTTTGATTTTACTGATACAGAAGAAGAAAATGGCCCACAAGTAGAGATTTTGACAGCTGAATGTCCTGGTGGTATCCAGCCTTACAGATTTGAACCTGAGCGCTCATCTTCAGAAGAAAATGAGGACAGTTCTGACGACGACAGAAACGAAGATGAGAATGAAGACCGGCGACTTGAAGACTTGTTTTGGTTGGTTTCTCTGACTAAATCACTACTTATGTGTATTTTTAAAGACCATTTTCACTTGAATTAGAATGCTGTGTGATTAATCTATGATTATGTGTAATACTGATAGCTGTAGGGGGTGAAAGTATAGCTAGAAAGATTGAATTCTAGCAACTTGACAGCTTGCGATCTCACGAAATGCAGTGGGCCTTCTGATACAGTAGACCCCTTGATATTCCAGTTTTCATCATTTTCCTTTTATTGCGGTTGATTTTAACTTGATATTCAGTATGTTATAGGCTGGGAGTTTTGAGCTTTGTATTGTATTGTTTAGTAAACGTACAATTGTCAGTAATAAGTGATAATTATTAGTTAAAGGCAGCTCTGTGGCATAAATCTTTCAATTAATCTTCTGTAATCCATTTGCTAAAATTATGTGCCACATGTGTTAAGACAACACTTCATGTGACAAAGATATGACAAATACATAAATGTATGAAAATCATTTTGTACAATTAATGACTGATACATAGAAACACTTAAAACGTGTGTGGCAGCGGGGGCGTGGTCAAGCGCCGGTCTGTGACAGGAGGGCGGAGCCAGGGAAGGTGAGTGGCAGAATCATTACACCTGACGGTAATTAACCTGTGTTGTGTGTTTTCCCAGTCATCGCGCCCTATTTAAGGAGGCAGAGGGAGAGCAGAGAAGAGCTCCTCCCGGGACAAGAACAGTGTGTGTGTTTCGCTATCAGATTAAAACTGGCGGTTATACTGAAAAGTCTGGCAATAAAAAGCCTATTTGCATCTGAAGCATTGTCCTGCCGTCCTCTGTGCTCCACCCACACTTCAGAGAGCTCTACAGTGGTGCCAAAACCCGGGACAAGGTGGAGCACCAACCTCGCAGCCCCATGGAATCCTCCCCGTTTGCGGACCTGGTCCACGCCCTCGCCACGGCTCAGCAAAGCCAGCACCAGGCGCTCGTCACGCTCCGAAAGGAGCAAGAGCGGCACTTCGAAGCCCTGGTGCTGGCCCAGCAGGAAGATCGCGAGGCGTTCCGGCATCTCCTCGTGTCGGTGGGGTCCACCAGCGCCCCGGCTGCGGGCCCGTCTCCCCTTACCGTGACCAAGATGGGCCCGCAGGACGACCCCGAGGCGTTTCTCACATTGTTCGAGCAGGTCGCCGAAGCCTCGGGGTAGCCGATGGAGCAGCGCGCGGCGCGCCTCCTCCCCCTCCTGACGGGAGAGGCGCAGCTGGCCGTGCTATAACTCCCCGCCAGCTGGCCTACGCGGACCTTCGCCGAGCCGTCCTCCAGCGCGCGGAAGCGCTGGCGCTGTTGTTCTGGAGGACGGCCCGGCGAAGGTCCGCGTAGGCCAGCCGGCGGGGAGTTGTAGCGCGGCCAGCTGCGCCTCTCCCGTCAGGAGGGGGAGGAGGCGCGCCGCGCGCTGCTCCATCGGCCACCCCGAGGCTTCGGCGACCTGCTCGAACAATGTGAGAAACGCCTCGGGGTCATCCTGCGGGCCCATCTTGGTCACGGTGAGGGGAGACGGGCCCGCGACCTGGGCGCTGGTGGACCCCGCCGACGCGAGGAGATGCCGGAACGCCTCGCGATCTTCCTGCTGGGCCAGCACCAGGGCTTCGAAGCGCTGCTCTTGCTCCTTTGAGCGTGACGAGCGCCTGGTGCTGGCTTTGCTGAGCCGTGGCGAGGGCGTGGACCAGGTCCGCGAACGGGGAGGATTCCATGGGGCTGCGAGGTTGGTGCTCCACCTTGTCCCAGGTTTTGGCACCACTGTAGAGTTCTCTGAAGTGTGGGTGGAGCACAGAGGACGGCAGGACAACGCTTCAGATGCAAATAGGCTTTTTATTGCCAGACTTTTCAGTATAACCGCCAGTTTTAATCTGATAGTGAAACACACTGTGTTCTTGTCCCGGGATGAGCTCTTCTCTGCTCTGCCTTCTTAAATAGGGCGCGGTGACTGGGAAAACACACAAAACACAGGTTAATTACCGTCAGGTGTAATGATTCTGCCATTCACCTTCCCTGGCTCCGCCCTCCTGTCACAGACCGGCGCTTGACCACGCCCCCGCTGCCACAATGTGTTTTAAAAAAAATAATTTTTTCTATCAATACCTAGCCATGACCTTGAAATCAGATCCATTGATAACAACAGTCACAAATAGTGTTCAGTGTTCGTCGTTACAGCCAAACACAATACACCGATTAGGCATTTTGTATCACAGAATATTAATACATCATTTCATAGTGTTTTGAGTGTTCAAAACTATCCACAAACTGAATAAATCCACAAAATCTGCAATGTAAACAACTCTGGTAAACACACGCTATAGAGAAAACATAGGGACAGGCCAGCATCACCCAAGGGAGGTTACTGGTATGACGTCACACATAAGTTGACCTAGTTAACGGCTGGCTGCCTAAATTTGGCTGTGCGCGCCAACTTTAAATGCTTGTAGCGGGCGCATCGTGACACTGAGATCGCGGGAAACCGAGGGGCTTGAATAACCCACCAAACCCGACATTTTGACACATGATATAGCCTGATTGCTGAAATTACCGCACGACGCCTTTAAACTTATCTTTTCTGTACAGAGTGTTATTAACCCCCAAAGAGACAAACATTTATCTTATTTTATTTTCCCAACACATTTGAAAATAAAGGTGAGGACATGGAAAGAAAGCACAACTTTATTCATCACACACTTGTGAAATTTCCTCTCTGTATTTAACCCATCTGAAGCAGTGAAGACACACATGAGCAATGAACACATACCCAGAGCAGTGGGCAGCCATGCTAACAGCACCCGGGGAGCAGTTGGGGGTTAGGTGCCTCACTCAAGGGCACCTCAGCCCAAGGCCATCCCATATTAACCTAACCGTATGTCTTTGGACTGTAGGGGAAACTGGAGCACCCAGAGGAAACCCATGCACACATGGGGAGAACATGCAAACTCCACACAGAAAAGCCCTCGCCAGCCGCTGGGTTCAAACCCAGAACTTTCTTGCTGTGAGGCGACCGTGCTAGCAACTACATGACCGTGTGACAGACTTGAATCATATTGGCTGTCATTATATGCCATCACCAAAATACATCTGAATTTTTACAATTTCATCAAAAATGAGTCAAATTTCATTAGTAAAATAGGGCTAGAAAACTAATAGTATACCTCGAAGGGTAATTGCAGTATACTTCAAAACTAAAAAGTGGACTAGATGTACAGTGGTGCTTGAAAGTTTGTGAACCCTTTAGAATTTTCTATATTTCTGCATAAATATGATCAAAAACATCATCAGATTTTCACACAAGTCCTAAAAGTAGATAAAGAGAACCCAGTTAAACAAATGAGACAAAAATATTATACTTGGTCATTTATTTATTCAGAAAAATGATCCAATATTACATATCTGTGAGTGGCAAAAGTATGTGAACCTTTGCTTTCAGTGTCTGGTGTGACCCCCTTGTGCAGCAATAACTGCAACTTAACGTTCCCGGTAACTGTTGATCAGTCCTGCACACCGGCTTGGAGGAATTTTAGCCCATTCCTCCGTACAGAACAGCTTCAACTCTGGGATGTTGGTGGGTTTCCTCACATGAACTGCTCGCTTCAGGTCCTTCCACAACATTTCGATTGGATTAGAGTCAGGACTTTGACTTGGCCATTCCAAAACATTACCTTTATTCTTCTTTAACCATTCTTTGGTAGAATGACTTGTGTGCTTAGGGTCATTGTCTTGCTGCATGACTCATCTTCTCTTGAGATTCAGTTCATGGACAGATGTCCTGACATTTTCCTTTAGAATTCGCTGGTATAATTCAGAATTTATTGTTCCATCAATGATGGCAAGCCGTCCTGGCCCACATGCAGCAAAACAGGCCCAAACCATGATACTACCACCACCATGTTTCACAGATGGGATAAGGTTCTTATGCTGGAATGCAGTGTTTTCCTTTCTCCGAACATAACACTTTTCTCATTTAAACCAAAAAGTTATATTTTGATCTCATCCATCCACAAAACATTTTTCTAATAGCCTTCGGGCTTGTCCACATGATCTTCAGCAAACTGCAGATGAGCAGCAATGTTCTTTTGGAGAGCAGTGGCTTTCTCCTTGCAACCCTGCCATGCACACCATTGTTGTTCAGTGTTCTCCTGATGATGGACTCATGAACATTAACCTTAGCCAATGTGAGAGAGGCCTTCAGTTGCTTAGAAGTTACCCTGGGGTCCTTTGTGACCTCGCCGACTATTACACACCTTGCTCTTGGAGTGATCTTTGTTGGTTGACCACTCCTGGGGAGGGTAACAGTGGTCTTTAATCTCCTCCATTTGTACACAATCTGTCTGACTGTGGATTGGTGGAGTCCAAACTCTTTAGAGATGGTTTTGTAACCTTTTCCAGCCTGATGAGCATCGACAACGCTTTTTCTGAGGTCCTCAGAAATCTCCTTTGTTCGTGCCATGATACACTTCCACAAACATGTGTTGTGAAGATCAGACTTTGATAGATCCCTGTTCTTTAAATAAAACAGGGTGCCCACTCACACCTGATTGTCATCCCATTGATTGAAAACACCGGACTCTAATTTCACCTTCAAATTACCTGCTAATCCTAGAGGTTCACATACTTTTGCCACTCACAGATATGTAATATTGGATCCTTTTCCTCAATAAATAATTGACCAAGTATAATATTTTTGTCTCATTTGTTTAACTGGGTTCTCTTTATCTACTTTTAGGACTTGTGTGAAAATCTGATGATGTTTTGGGTCATATTTATGTAGAAATATAGAAAATTCTAAAGGGTTCACAAACTTTCAAGCACCACTGTATATAACCAGTAACTAATAGTATATTTCCAGTATGCTATAAAGTATACTTTTATAAACTAAAAAGTGGACTTGAAGTGTGTAATGAGTAAACCAGTAGTTTATTTCCAGTATACTACAAAGTATACTTTAGTAAACTAAAAAGTGGACTAGAAGTATAAAACAAGTCAAGTTTATTTGTATAGCGCGTTTAACAATAAACATTGTCGCAAAGCAGCTTTACAGAATTTGAATGACTTAAAATATGAGCTAATTTTATCCCCAACGGGCATGCCTGTGGCGACGGTGGCAAGGAAAAACTCCCTCAGATGACACGAGGAAGAAACCTCGAGAGGAACCAGACTCAAAAGGGAACCCAACCCCATCTGGGCAACAACAGACAACATGACTATAACATTAACAGTCCTAACAAAGTCAGCTTTGTTGATGCTATAAACCCCCCACCAACGGAAACCCAAGTGCAAAACCATTCACGACAACCGCAGTCCCAAAGTCAGCAAGTCAACTGCAGTCCCCAGCCACAAAAACACCACTGTAACAGTCCAGAGCATCCTCCAGGCGCGACCCCCAACTGTCCACATGGGGCCACCCTCCACAGGAGCGATGCAATGAGACTCCAACCAGACACAGGGCACTAGGATGGACCAGGAAGGTCCGAGGAGCAGAAGAGGCCAGCATCTCGATCCCAGGACCGACATGTAACTCAGAGGGACAGATTTGGGGGGGGGGGGAGGGAGGGGAGAGAGAAAACACAGGTTGTTAGGTATGCCCAATGTCACCTGAATAAGTAGGAACAGTATACATGTTGCACTGAGTACAAGCAGGGACTCTGGCAACTAATTATGACAACATAACTAAAAGGGGAGAGCCAGAAGGTAACACAGGCATGAGGGAGCCCCGGGACATAAAGCAGCCAGCCACTACACCATCAACAAACTCGAGTGAGCAAGCGAGTGGAGGACTGACAGCATCCATACATCCCAGTTTACCAAAAACACTCTATGTCTGAGGACCCTCCAGATCTACACCTTTACCTCATAAACACCATTAACAAAAGGCTTGACTAAACAGATATGTTTTCAGCCTAGACTTAAACACTGAGACTGTGTCTGATTCCCGAACATTACTTGGAAGGCTGTTCCATAACTGTGGGGCTTTGTAAGAAAAGGCTCTGCCCCCTGATATAGCCTTCACTATACGAGGTACCAGCAGATAGCCTGCACCTTTTGATCTAAGTAGGCATGGCGGGTCATAGAGGACCAGAAGTTCACTCAGGTACTGTGGTGCGAGACCATTCAGTGCTTTAAAGGTCAATAGTAGTATTTTATAATCAATACGAAATTTGATTGGGAGCCAATGCAGTGTGGATAAGACAGGGGTGATGTGGTCATATTTTCTAGTTCTAGTAAGGACTCTTGCTGCTGCATTTTGAACTAACTGGAGCTTATTTATGCACTTATTGGAACATCCAGACAGTTAGGCATTACAGTAATCCAACCTGGAGGTAACGAAAGCATGAACTATTTTTTCCGCGTCATGTAGTGACATTAAATTTCTTATCTTAGCAATATTTCTGAGATGAAAGAAAGCTATCTGGATAACGTTATTAATGTGAGTTTTGAATGAAAGACTGGGGTCAGTAATCACTCCGAGGTCTTTTACTGCTGCACGCGAAGAAACAGAAAGGCCATCCAGAGTTACTATGTAATCAGAAAACTTACTTCTAGCTCATGTGGTCCTAATACAAGTACTTCAGTCTTGTCAGAGTTAAGCAGAAGGAAGTTAATAAGCATCTAGTGTCTAATGTCCTTTACACATTCCTCAATTCTATTAAGCTGGTGTCTCTCATCAGGTTTTGCAGAAACATACAGCTGTGTGTCATCAGCATAACAGTGGAAACTAATACAATGTTTACAAATAATATCACCCAGAGGTAACATATATAGAGAAAAAAAGCAGTGGACCCAAGATAGAACCTTGTGGAACACCAAACTTTACCTCAGTACGTCTAGAAATATCACCATTTATATCAACATACTGATCACGATCAGTTAAATAAGAGCTGAGCCAGGAGAGGGCCATTCCCTTAACTCCCAAAACATTTTCTAGTCTATCCAGAAGAATGGAATGATCAATGGTATCAAATGCTGCACTAAGGTCAAGCAACACAAGCAGCAAGACACAGCCCTGATCAGACGCCAACAGTAGGTCGTTTACTACTTTAACCAAAGCTGTCTCTGTGCTATGATTAGGTCTAAATCCTGACTGATACATTTCATGGATGTTATTCCTATGTAAATAGGAGCATAACGGCTGTGCCACAGCTTTTTCAAGGATCTTGGAGATAAAGGGGAGGTTTGATATTGGCCGATAATTGGGCAGCTGACAGGGATCAAAGTCAGATTTTTTAATCAGGCGTTTGATAACTGCTAGTTTAAAGGATTTGGGTACATAGCCAATCGTAAGAGAATAATTTATTATTTTTAGAAGTGGTTAAATTACTTCAGGTATTATCTGTTTGAATAGACGTGTAGGTAAGGGATCTAGTACACAAGTTGAGGCTTTTGATGCGGAGATTAATGAAAGTAATTCAATTTCTTTTAGGGGAGTAAAACATTCTAATTGATGATCTGATACAGTTATATTGTTAACTGTATCAGGTCACTTACAGGGCGGCACGGTGGTGTAGTGGTTAGCGCTGTCGCCTCACAGCAAGAAGGTCCTGGGTTTGAGCCCCGGGGCCTGCGAGGGCCTTTCTGTGAGGAGTTTGCATGTTCTCCCCGTGTCCGCGTGGGTTTCCTCCGGGTGCTCCGGTTTCCCCCACAGTCCAAAGACATGCAGGTTAGGTTAACTGGTGACTCTAAATTGACCGTAGGTGTGAATGTGAGTGTGAATGGTTGTCTGTGTCTATGTGTCAGCCCTGTGATGACCTGGCGACTTGTCCAAGGTGTACCCCGCCTTTCGCCCGTAGTCAGCTGGGATAGGCTCCAGCTTGCCTGCGACCCTGTAGAAGGATAAAGCGGCTAGAGATAATGAGATGAGATGAGGTCACTTACATTGTCTGACCTTAAATTAGTAGTTTGAATTTTTTGTCGGATATTCTCAATTTTGTCATTCAAAAAATTCATGAAATCGTTGCTACTACATACTACATGTATGTATGTGTCTATAGTGGACTTATTCCTGGTTAATTTTGCTACAGTATTAAATAGGAATCTAGGATTATTTTTGTTATCTTCTATTAGGGAGGAGAGATATGTTGATCTAGCAGCACTAAGAGCTTTTCTATACTTCAGGAAGCTCTTCTTCCACGCTAATTTGAACACTACCAACTTTGTTAGACGCCATTTACGTTCCAATTTTCGAGTGGTCTGTTTTAATGTGCAAGTGTCATCATTATACCAGGGTGCTAATTTTTTGTCTCTGACTATTTTCCTTTCAAGAGGAGCTACATTATCTAAGGTATGGCGGAATGTTGACTCTAAGCATTCAGTTGCCTGATCAAGTTCTGCAGGGGCTGACAGTGACCCAATCAAAGTTGATAACTCTGGGAGATCATTTATAAAGCTCTGTGCAGTAGTTGACGTGAATGTACATTTAATACAGTAGCGTGGTGAGGTGCATATATTATTACTCAGACATAGTTTGAATGAGATGAGATAATGATCTGAGATAACTTCAGACTGTGGAAGTATGACTATATTTTCTACGTTTAACCCGAATGTTAGTATTAGATCGAGGGTGTGACCACCATTGTGGGTCGGTCCTATGACATTCTGATTAATCCCTACTGAATCTAAAATGGACACAAACACTGTTTTCAAAGGGTCTTCTGGGTTATCAAAGTGAATATTAAAATCTCCGACAACTAAAGCTTTGTCTAAGGAAATAACCAGATCTGAGATAAAATCTGCAAATTCAGAAAGAAACTCAGAATATGGCCCCGGGGGCCTGTAAATAATAAGTAATGGAATTAACTGGGCAGACTTATTTTTCGAGGCTACATACATTATATGAGTATGACGAACTTCAAATGTATTAAATTTATAACCAGGTTTTTGTGTTACACCTAGATAATCATTATAAATAACCGCAACGCCTCCTCCTCTGCCAGTTAGACGAGGCTGGTGTATATAACTATATCCAGGAGGACTTGCTTCATTTAATGCTATATTTTTATATATATTTGGCTTAATCCATGTATCAGTTAAACAAAGTACATTAAACTCCTGATCAGTAGTGAGTTCATTAACCATTAGCACTTTAGATGTAAGAGATCTAATATTTAATAGCCCCACCTTTAGATCAAAGGTGCTGGCAGCAGCTGTACAGTCAGTATGATCTAATTTTATATTGATTAGGTTACTGGAACAAACTCTCTGAATATTTCTACTTTTTTGTTTAGCTCGGGGAACAGACACAATCTTGATGTAGTGGACCCTGAGTGACGACTCTGTGCAGCTAGCAGACAGTTGGTTTAGCCTGTTTGTCTGCTCCCTGGCCTTGGCTCTGGATTGTCAGAAATTAACTAGGCCTGTTCTGAGACTATGACCTATGCTGCAGGAAGTGAGAGCAGCACCTTCCCGAGTGGGATGGATACCATCCCGCCTTAACAGGCCAGCAGTGCCCTCAAAATTAGCCCAATTATCTATAAAGCCCACACTGTTTTCAGAGCACCACCTGGAAAACCAGCAGTTCAGCGACCATAACCTGCTGTAAGCTATATCGCCACGCCGCATTGGGATGGGGCCAGAGCATACTACAGCATCGGACATCGCCTTCGCTAATTTAAACACCTCTACAAAGTTACTCTTCGTAACCTCAGACTGACGAAGGTGTATATCATTAGCTCCTGCATGGATAACTATCTTTGAGAACCTGTGCTTGCCTAGGAACCTAAGATTACCTGCTATGTCCAGCGCCCTGGCTCCTGGTATATACCTGACTAAAGCTGCTGGTGCCCCTAAAGGCTGAGCTAATTTCACGTGCCGTATGATAGAGTCCCCTATAACCAGAGTTCTTTCAGGTTTCTCAGCGGGTGCCTCACTAAGGAGAGCAAACCTGTTCGACATGTGATGCGGAGAGGAGTGGTGCTCCCGTGGGCAAGCCTCAGCGGTAGCTTTGGCTCTACACTTATGCCGCTGAGCTGTCACCCATTCGCCCTGCTGTAAGGGCTCTAATGCCGGAGTTGGGGGATTGCTAGCTCCACCTAGGGCATCCAGACTTTTCTCTACAGAAACTACACTGTTCTCACGCTCACTGGCCTTCTCTAAAGCCTGGACACGTGCTTCTAGCACTATAACCTTCTCCGTCAGAGAGCTAACTAATCTGCACTTATCACAAATAAAGCTATCGCTAGCGATGGAGGAAGAATGACTAAACATCCTGCACTCAGCACACTGAACAGGCTGAAGGTGTGCCATGATGAAAAGATTCACGTACCTTAATCGAAGATCTGTTGATATTAAAGCAGATCCAATGTAGATGGCCTCCGCTTGCGGTTTTTACACAGGAGGAGAAAAAAAGAAAAAGAAAGCTTCCGGTCTCGGTGTTTTTCCAAAAAAAGAGAGAGAAAAAAATAGAAAAAGAAAAGCAAAAGTGGAAAGTACAAAAAGGAAAGTGACAGTACAATAAAAATGAAAGGATACTGGAAAATTATTTGTAGAAAAAAGTTAAAAAAGATTAGTAATTAACGCCAACACTCGCGGGAAAAAAGGACTCATCACAAACAACTCAGGAACCAGGAAGTGCGTAGCACAGAATGCTACATATGCTAAGTAAACTCATAGTATATTTCCAGTATACTATAAAGTGTGCTTTTTAAACTAAAGAGTGGACTACAAGTATAGAACTAGTAAACTATTAGTATACCATATAAGTTTACTTGTGGTATACTTGCAGTACAAATACAAAATACTAGTTGTATACTCAAAGTTTACTTCTCTTTGACTTAAAGTATACTTTTCATAAACTAAAAGTAGGCCAATTTAGTCCCAAGAAATATTCGATTAGTTTACTTACAAGTATACTGTAAGTACATTGATATTAGTATACTTGGTACCCAAAAGTATACTTCAGGAAATATACTTTAACTTTACTTAAGTATATTTAATAAAATGAACTTGAAGTATACTTATTTTTGATAAGGATATCCTAACACGAAACTACCATCTTAATTTCCTACTCCTATTGACTGCAACATATTCAATTTTAGTGTGTACTATGGTAGAAAGCAGTTCTTCAGTTGGCATCATATAAGTCCTTGCTATATTTAGTTCATATTAAAACTTTTTAATGGTAATTTTGAGATTGAGATGATTAAGGGCTCAAAAGTCAGTGGGGTAGGAATGCAGAAAGTCATCCACTAAGAAATATTTGATTACATGGACAGTAACCCTTTCTGGAAAATGATGCCTTCGGGTCCTTTACCCTTTCTTCAATTACCTCGTCTGCCCTGAGTACAACTTAGGACTACATCTGCACAGTGATTGCATTTCAGTGTGACATGACTTCAGTGTACTGATGAAAGTGAAACGCTGTGTAACTGGAATTACCGTACATTCACTTCTGGTTCCTGACTATTTTTTTTTCCTGAAAAGATAATACTTAAGCGCAATTAGGTTTTTGCTTTTTTTGGTGTGGCACACATCTTCCAAAAAGTTATTTACCTTACTCCATACAAAAACATTGTCCTGTCTCAATTCATACAACTGGGTTTGTGGGTTTACAATATTTATATCATCCCACTCAACTACTACCTAAACATAAGAGTCTGAATTATTTTGTGCATAGCAAACGTGGCACTCACGGCTGCGGTGGGACAACATGGACACACAGGGATTTAATGCAAAAACAAGGAAAATTTCATGAAGAAAGGTTAGGGAAGTGAAAGGGAAGTGAAGCGTGCAGTCAGTGCAGGTGCCAGAGGGCCCGAGCTGGCTGTCAGTGAGGTTGCGGGTAGCATCTGGCTGCGTCTGGGTCTTTCAGTGATCATCCAGAGGCAGCGAAGATGGCTGGAACCAGCTGTGGTGAAGGGAAGGCTCTCTGAGTTCTTCGGCACCATCCTCGGTGTCGTCGAGGTGCCCTGAGTGACAAGAGCAAGCAAGAATCAGTGCGTGCACACAGAGTGATCTTCACTAACCTCTGATTGTGGCGGCACCTCTTTATACTCCCTTGGCTGCTCGAGGATGATGAATTGATGGACCGATTATACTCCTACAGCTGTGTCTATTCATCTGGCCCCACCCAGTAGCCATGCTGCTCTCGGCTGTCTAGAAATTTGTGCTACA
This sequence comes from Neoarius graeffei, assembly GCF_027579695.1. Lineage (NCBI taxonomy): Eukaryota > Metazoa > Chordata > Actinopteri > Siluriformes > Ariidae > Neoarius > Neoarius graeffei. The sequence continues at coordinate 17,191,986 of NC_083580.1, forward strand.
GTAGCTCTTCTGTGGGATCGGACCAGATGGGCTAGCCTTCGCTTCCTATACACATCAGTGAGCCTTGGGCACCCATGACTCTGTCACCAGTTCACAGGTTGTCCTTCCTTGGACCACTTTTGATAGGTACTAACCACTGCATACTGGGAACACCCAGCAAGACCTGTTGTTTTGGAGATGCTCAGACCCAGTCATTTAGCCATCACAATTTGGCCCTTGTCAGAGTTGCTCAGATCCTTACGCTTGCCCATTTTTCTTGTTTCCAACACATCAACTTCGAGAACTGACTGTTTGATTCCTGCCTAATACATATATCCCACCCCTTGACAGCTGCTGCTGCAACGAGGCAATCAATGTTATTCATGTCACCTATCAGTGGTTTTAATATGATGGGTGTATAAATAATATAAGTAAAACATAAAAAAAATCACATTCAGTTACTACTATATGAACTTCAGTGAATAACTTTAATTTTACATTGTTTTCTAATGAATACACATATACTGATCGCATATTTCATTTGATACATTTAATGAAATTCCTGTTTGTGGTTTTTAACAGATACTAACTGATAACACTGGCTTTTGTGTTCATCCATGAGTGTTTCGAATTCAATTCAAGTGTTTTGAATGGCTATTTTCCACTTACAGTTCTCTCAGACAAATACACACTAAAATAAACTTGATGATGATTGCTAGTTCTTCACCTTTAGCAAAAACTGCATAATCGCAAAACACAATTCAAGAGCTGCCCTCAAAATCCTCAACCGTATTGTGGATGTTAAGAGTTTAACACACACACACACACACACACACACACACCTGAAATGTTTATACATCTTCTTCCACATCTCATTTATAAGTGATTGCTTTGGGGTTGTTTTTTTAGGTGAAAAATACACCGCTGCTTCATAGAATGCTACATCTAGCCTGTTTTTATCAATCGTCCTCGAGGCCTGAATTATGCGGTTATGTTTTGATGTATAGCTCTCGTTTGCAGTGTATGAAGGACATAAGATGTTTATGAATATTTTGTTTGCAATTAACTATGCCGGGGAAGCTGTATCAACACAGTGTGCCTGAATAGTTGAAAGTGCAATTATCTCTTAATATACGCAATAAATCTTCAGCTAAACAAAGCCTTGTTCACCTTTTTTTTAAACAATTTGCTTTCCATGACAGAAAGTGTAACTGACCAATAAATTGAAAATGTGTCTTTGACACACATGTTTATTTTCTATCTAATAGCCTTGTTTCTCAATCTGTGCACCAGGCTAAGAATAATACAAGAAATGTGTAAACACAGTCGGGTCCCAATAAGTGATTTTATCGGACCATTTATTATAATAAATTTTACTTGAAGCAACTACGATAAAATGTGTTATTAAAAATTAAGGATAAAAAAAAGATATTTTGGATATTTGAGAACTCTCTGTATAACCATAAAATCAATCCGAATATCCTTTTCATGTATCTTTTTTTTTGGACTCCATATATTTAATTTGCATATTCAGTATACACTCACCATCCACTTTAATAGGAATACTTGTACATCTGCACATCTATGGAGTAATCCAATCAGCCAGTCAAGTAACAGCAGCACAATGCATAAAATCAGAATAGTCTCGAGAGTTTTTATAGTACTTGCTTGATATTGCTTAAATGTTGTGCTTCTTCAAAATGTGCAGTAATCCTATACCTTGCTGTAGAGAAAACCATAAGTAAGGGATAAAACACAGTGAGCTGGTCATTATTGCGAAATAAACCCTGACAGGGTTTAAGACCCTGGGGTCCTGAATCACCTTGAAGGTATTTATTTTGAAAGAATGACCAGCTCGCTGCACATTATCCCGTGTATTACACAGCTACTTACTAAGTAAATCAATAATTTGACAGAATATTGATTTAAACATTATTTTTATATATTTTTATTTTATATTTAGATATAGAAACGGGTTCTGACTGCCCGTCTGTCTGTCCGTCCGGTAATGTTTTCATTTCTGGGCCATATCTTTAAAACTACTGAAGATATCTTCATGAAACTTTGTATATATATCAAGCAACAGGTGAACTGGTGCCTTTTTCCCATTTTGGATTTTTAGAAAAAAGTATTTTTCAAATTTTTACATTAAAAAAAATAGATTTTGACTTAGTTTCTAAGAGCAATGTTCGTTTCCGGAGCATATATCCAAAACTATTCATGATATGGATCTGAAACTTGATATGCATGTTAACAAGGTGATGTAGATGTGCCTTTTCATACTAAGAAATTTGAGAAATTTAAAATTTTTCATGTTTCCATGGAAACAATTTCAGACTTAGTCTCTTAGGTTAGTCTTAGGGGTAGGTTTTGTTTCCAGAGCAGAACTTGAAAACTATGAGTGGTTTGGTCTTGAAAGTTGGTATATATGTTGATTAAGTAACGTATATGTGCCTTTTGATACTAAGAAATGTGAGAAATTTTAATTTTTGGCTAACCTGGACCAAAGGTCTGGTGGGCTTATGCCATGGGCTGCTGAGGTCAGTGTAAAGAGGTTGGTTTGGTTTCCTGCAGCAGAACTTGAAAAATGTGACAAATAATATCTTGAAACTTCGTATATAGTTGGTATATAGGTCAGGGGATCTAGATAACTCTGCCTTCTTGTATTGTTTCCGCTGATGACATGGTCTATAGCAATGGTCTGTTAAACATAACAATCCGTTATGGAGGTTCCAAATTTGCAGTGTAGCTCTTAAATCATGGGGAAGCCATGGCCTAATGATTAGAGAAGCAGATTTGGGACCAAAATGTTGCTGGTTTGATTCCCTGGACCAGCAGGGATGGCTGAAGTGCCCTTTAGGGAGGCGCTCCAACTGCTCCCCAGGCTGCTCCGAGTATGTTGTATGTTGCTCTGGACAAGAGCATCAGCTAAATGCCATTAATGTAATGTAATGTAAGAAAGAAAGACCTTGAATGCCATACAGTAATTGACCAGTCAGAAGTGAGTATAAATAAAACAATATAATAATATCGGGTTAAATGCTTTTCATCAAATCTTATTCTTTAAGATTCTTATTATTTTAGATTCTTAGTTCCAGAACTCCAGCTCGAGCACCAGTTGTTTTACTTTTGTTCTCATCTGTCTCCTGTGTCTTTCCCCTTTAATTTAGCAGTAAATGGTGAGTGTCCAGTAGAGCTTATGATGTTGCTCGTTCATTTCACCCCTGCATGAGCATGGAGACCTTTGAGGCACTGTTTGTCAGGATTGGGATCTCTAGCAGATGTTCTGTTTGTGTGTATGTGAACTCTTTCTTGTCTTCCTCTTCCCGAGGTAATTAGAAGCAAAAGTGTCAAAAAGTGGATAGTGACAAGTTTATTAGAATAACCAGTGTTGTGCCATTCTGCCTTTATACTCTCTCTCTCTCTTTCTCTCTCTCTGATTTTCATTTGAACTGCATAATAATCAGAAGACTAAATGAATAAGAATAATGCCTGCAGTATTTACCCCTACACACACACACACACACACACACACACTTTTTTTTTCTCAGGTGCGCATGTTAATTCTCTGCTTTTAAATATAGTTAATCTACCCCCCGCAGTAGCTTCTCAACTAAACAATGCTGCAATATGAATAAAGTAGAAACCAAATGTCCCTAATCTTCAATGTATTTTTTTTATCCTAGTATCCAATTTTAAATTTGTGCTATATACAATACAATACACTATGTCTTATTACATGACCATACAGGTGACTAATTCAATTTAAAAAAATTTCCCCCCTTAAAATCATGATTTCCAAGACATACAGTACTGTGTAAGTCTTAGGCACGCCTTTGTTCATACAAACCTTGTTACAGACCTGTATTTCGTGACTTCTACATTATCGAGTCAGTACAAAAACATTTACAGTTCCAAACATTCATTTTGCAGCACAAAATTAAACATTACAGAACAAAATATGTTTGTATCTGCGCAGCATATTACATAAGAGACAACTTTTCAGATTAAAAAAAGAAAACATAATGAAGGCTACTGGGTTTTGGTGCAAAATTAAGAAGTAAGTGTAACAGTCAGTGACCAGAAGAACTGTGGCTGGTTCTGTAAGATGCTCAGTAAAACCTACAGTTCATTTCCTTATGAAACTGCACTCATTGTACCTGAGACTATTTTTTTTTTTTTTTGTTTAAGTGTAACAGGATTGGTGCTTCCACTTGCCATTAAGTTGAGTGTGGTTAAATAGTGTTCTGTACCTTTAAGAAACCAGTAGTTATGGGAATGATGTGTTCTGCTCTTCCCAGTTTGTCTTGCCTGCACAAGTGGTAGATCACGAGTTTGTGGCAGTATTGCCAGTTTGGACAGTGAGTGATGCAACGCTTTGTCTATTGTCAGAATAAAAACCTCAACTGGGAGTTCCTGTGTGGTACTTACAACACAATGCATATAACATCTGTTACATAAGCAAAGGGTCGTCTCGCACCAAATATTGACTTTGTTTCATTTATTATGGCTTACCTCTGTTTATAATATTTTGTCAATGTTGAAACATTTCATTTCATTATTTTTCAGCCATTTTTGGTCTACAGCATTTCTTTACACGTGCCTCAGACTTTGGGCACAGTGCTGTACATTAAAAGGATTAAGGATTACAAACTTTGCCATCTGCCTCATGAGCCGACAGTAAGTGAAATCCAATCTGGCTGCTCTGCTCTATTGTGACTCTAATTAACCAAAGTTTCTTTAACAGACTCAAGTTTTCCATTAACAAAATGGTCTACAATATTTACTAGATCACACAACTGCACACTCCCCATCTGGTATTTAATAAATACCATTGTTAAACCCTTATACTGTAGTATCCTAAGGAGTTTCTTTTCCCAATCACCACAAAACATTTCACATCTTCAGATGACATAAGCAGAATCACTCATACTGTAACAGGACTATAACAGGTCATAGGAAGTTACAGGTTTTGTAACTTTAAGTTCATTTTTCCCCCCTTGATCACTGCCAGGGAACACCTTTGTGACCAGAACTGAGTGCCATTCTTTTTATCTTTTTTTCCCACCCATTCCTCCATCATGAGAATGACATCCCTTTGTTTTATATTGGGCTTATATGTTTGCCATTTGTAACAACTCTGGAGAGGAGCTAAGATCCTTATTAAGCATTCCTGATGGAGGAGAAAGGGTACCAGTTTTCTGAGTTATTAATATAGCTTGCTAAAAGAGGACAGATGAATCAAACTCAAAAGATTACAGCTAGAAGTTTTGCCATTCATTACTGCTGCAACATCTGTTATGAATATTGACAAGATTTAAGGAGCTAACTTGTCTGAATGAACACATTATGTCATATTCTTCATAACACTCCAATTATTCTGTCCAAGGCTCCTCCCATATGAGATGCATTTGGTGGGAGGGGTTAAATTCCAGTAACAGTATTGATCGCTCAAATAGTTTTTCATGCCTGATTCATCTGATATCATAGAGGCATGGTGGTGCAGTGGTTAGCACTGTCACTGCACAGCAAGAAGGTTCCAGGTTCAAACCTGGCATATGGGGTCTTTCTGTGTGGAGCTTGCATGTCCTCCCCATGCCTGCATGGCTTTCCTCTGGTTTCCCCCACAGTTCAAAGACATGCAGATTAGGTAAAATACCCAGCCACTGGGGTTGCACAAGCCAGCGCATACTTAGTGCCAGTCCCAAGCCCGGATAGATTGGGGAGGGTTGTGTCAGGAAGGGCTTCTGGTGTAAAACCAATGTCAAATCAAATGTGTGGAACAGAGCAGCCAGATATCATCTGATATCATGTTCTGCTCATTACAAGCACCTACAAAGATTGTGTTGAAATCAGACCTGCTTCCCAGGATTTCTTAAGGCAAAGAAGTACCACAGAACATTAATAAAGAGACTCAGTTATCTCAAAGTGCATTGCTTGAAAGCTTAGAGGTTAATATCACAGCCCATTGCTTGCTGTTTGCCAATTCATTTCATGTGTGGCAGGGAACTGACCATCCATGGTCTACTGACATCTAACCCAGTGTTAAAGTTAAGCCAACCTTTATCCCATTACTCTTCCCTGTAGTTTGAGTTTGGCAGATGATACACTGGACATTGTTCATGCCTAACAATCTAGAATCCTGCATTCTGTATAAGGTCTTCAGTGAATAGATGGCCTGAACGATGTTGGGATGGCCTTCAGTGTTTACAGAGAAGTTTAATTTTTTTTAATTTATTAGCTTTTTGCCATAGCAAGATATATATATGTACATACATTATGGCTTGGAAACCACTACAGCTTGCGCCAATTACAGTGGCCCCATTGTACAATCTGCATGTCTTTGAACTGTGGGGGAAACCGGGTTTCCTCCAGGTGCTCCACGCAGATATGGGGAGAACATGCAAACTCCACACAGAAAGGCCCATGTCGGCCGCAAGGTTCGAACCCGGAACCTTCTTGCTGTGAGGCGACAGTGATAACCACTACACCACCTTGCCGCCTGAGCATGAGTGTGTGTGTTCCACCCATTCAGAAAAACAAGCCCTTCCTGGTCACTAATGGGATTTGAGCCTTCTTGTCTGAAAGATTTCTCTCCTTCATGTGATGCAAGCGTCATTCATTATTGATGCAAAATCTGCTATGAATGTTGACAAGATTTAAAGAGTTAGTTTTTCGGAATGAGCATGTAGTGTTGTGATCAGGGCCGTCGACAGGGGGGGACAACCGGGTATTTTGTCCCGGGCCCAGGCATGAGGGGGGCCCAGAACTGGTCCCTCATGAAGATGCCATTAATCATTCTGTTTCATTTCAAAACGTGTTGATTTGGGGGAGAAAAATGTGCTATATTTGCATTCAATGAATGATTTCTGGTTCTTTTGCCTTTATTGTCTTCGAAAATAGATTCAAGAACCCACCTACCACCCCTAATGCAGAAATGGTTTGGTCTTTGATTAAGGCGCCAAATAACACGGTACTATTCCATCATAACGCTTCGACAATAAGCGTGCGAGCCCGTTTGCCAACATGCACAAGTCAGGAGCAAAGAAAAGAAAAGAGAAAAAGAGATGAAGAAGCCAAGAGCCTCAGGGGCTCACTGCATAGATATTTTAGAAAAGATTTCGATGATGCAGCAGGTGGTGAAGGCAGTGGGGCAGCTGAGCCAGGTAAGACACAGATAACTTTTTTCGAGCCCCGTAATGTAACCCCAGCACGCGCGACGCGCCATTCATAATTATAAAGTAGGGGATAGCAGGGTACACTGAGTGAACACTGAAATGCACAGGGCATTGAATTATTTCATAAACATATCGGTTTAATAACACTGTGTTGCATATATCTCAATGAAGCAAAGAATAGCACATTGGCCCGCAATCATATCCAAATGTTTAAGGCATAGTTCGAATTACGTGGGAGCCAATGGGAGCTGAGCTCCCATTCCCTCAGGCTCCCATGAAAGAAGCAAACTTAATTTTCTGTGGAAGTCTCTCAAATACATCATATATCACCATAATAAGCTTGAATAGCCTATATCACCATATAAATATAAATAAAACTCGTTTCATTTCCGATCACCATGCAGCCATAACTTTGTATTGAACGTGTTATTAAACCGCAACATGTACGGCTATAGTACTTCACCACCACACCACTATGCGTGCAAACTGAAATTTGCAGCCTGCGAAATCGAATGTGAAGTTAAGTCCGAAGAAGACTTGTCCTCTATCTCACAACGATCTTCCTTTGTTTAACAATATATATAATTATATATATATATATATATATACAATATATATAATTTGTTTAACAATATATATATATATGCAACACCGTGTGTGCGTGCATGCATGCGCACGCCTGTGTGTGAAAGCTGTGCACTGCAGTGCGCAAAAGTGCGCTGGTCCAGGAGAGCGAGTATGCATTGCTTTTTTTTTTTTTAAATAGAGACCCCCATAGGGTCAAATTTATAATTCGAACCCTGGTTTTAGGCACGCTTGCTGAGCTGCGCTGAGCTGGACTCCGGTTAGCTGAAAGCCCGTGGAACGCTGCCTCTTGTTAATTAAACCTTATTTTGTTGGAAATCATCCCGTGTAGATACGACGGCATGTGAAATTGCCAGCTAGATAGAGTTTAATGTAACGAATGGGCTATAAATGGGGTGTTTTGAGGTTAGTCTGTTGCAAAACATTAAACTTTCGCTTAGACTGGATACTCTTCAAACAATTCCCTTGCTCAAGTGAAAAATGATAGGCCTGTATGAAAAGCGCAATTAATGAAAGTAGCCTAATAAGCCCTAAATGAATAAAACAACCTCTGTTTTATTGTTGTTGCTTACACGTTAAGATTTTGAAATCTTCTCGGTCCAGTTCTATATCCAGGGAACGTTGTAATCCTTTTGGTTTATCCGTAATAAACGTGTCAGCCCCCAGGTCAGATAGGCTAATGTTACGTGGTTGGGAGGGTGTCAATTTTTTTTGTAACATTCTAAATCGAGTACGGAAAGGATGTTTATGAAAAACAAGACAAAAAAATACACTGAAAAACTCACTGTATACATCACTAGTGGTGATGCTTCTATGTTCAGATTTTGGGAAAGCCATAACTCCGTTCTCATTGAGGCCCAGTTCCATCCCGTAAACAATCATTTTGGTTTATCAACTACCTGCGCTCAAACATGTCACAGGAGAGGCTCAATGGGCTGGCTATGCTCTCTATAGAGCGCGAACTTGCAAAGAAGCTGGACTTCAATGACCTTATTGACGACTTTGCCACAGCAAAAGTCCGGCGCACTGCATTTCGCACCTGAATAGTTGCAGACTAAGGAAATGTTCAAGCTATAAATATGTTGAAATAAAATGGTTGACTGTTATAACGGGCTTGGAATACCTGTTATTTAAGGGTTGGAGTGAATGGAGACTGTGAAAAGAGGGGTTGGGTGTGGGTGGTTGCTGTGTGGCGATGTGCGTGCGCGCGTATGTGTGTGTGTGTGGGGGGCACTCAGATTATTTGGGGGGGGGGCCCACTCAGATTATTTTGTCCCGGGCCCAGCCAAAGCTGTCAACGGCCCTGGTTGTGATGTCTTCTTATGAAGGATACATTACATGACATTGCCCAACAGCATGTGGCAGACTTCCAAACACATGGAAGAAGATTCTCTGGTCAGATGAGACTAAAATTGAAATTTTTGGCCATCATGGGAAACACCATGTGTGGCGCAAACCCAACACTTCCCATCACCTTGAGAACACCATTCCTACACTGAAGCATGGTGGTGGCAGCATCATGCTGTGGGGATGTTTTCTTTATCTCCAGGGACAGGAAAGCTGGTCAGGATTGAAGAAAAGATGGATAGCACTAACTGCAGGGCAATTCTGGAGGAAAATCTCTTTGAGTCGGCCAGAGGTTTGAGACTGGCATGAAGGTTCACATCCCAGCAGGACAATGACCCTAAACATACTGCTAAAACTACACTGGAGTGGTTTAAAGGGAAACATTTAAATGTCTTGGAATGGCCTTGTCAAAGCCCAGACCTAAATCCAATTGAGAATCTGTGGCATAACTTGAAGATTGCTGTACACCAATGCAACCCATCTAACTTGAAGGAGTTGGAGCAGTTTTGCCTTGAGGAATGGGCACAAATCCCAGTGGCTAGATGTGCTAAGCTAATCGAGACATACCCCAAGAGACTTGCAAAAGGTGGCTCTACAAAGTATTGACTTTGGGGGGTGAATATGAATGCACACTCCAGATTTTTTTTTTCCATCTTAATTATTATTTGTCACAATTTAAAAAAAAATGCACCTTTAAAGTGCATATCACGGGTAAATTCAGGAGCAAGATCAATGTAATTCTCCTATTTTATATTAAACTTTGGTCAAATATCTGTCACATTTTGCTGTTAGGGTTTTGCTGGGATTCGAACCTGGTTCGTTGGTGTGATGGCCCAGCAAACCCCCACTAGGCCACCAGGGGAATGACTCAAATGCAGAGGCGTGAGGCGGAAGTAGAAAAAGTAACAAAAGGTTTATTTATACTATGTACACTATATACAATCCAGGGCAAAACAAAAAAAAACAAAAACAAAGAGTATAATTCAAAAAGAAAAAGGCAAAAATGCAAAAGCTCAGAAGATCCACAAAACACAGTACAAAGGAAACTGGAGATAAACATAACAGCACAAAGACTCCGTGACAAGAGGACTGAACTCAGGGGTATAAATACACAAACTAATTAAGGACACAGGTGAAGATAATTAGGACTAACAGGCAATTAACAAAAACACAAAACATAGGAACAGTGGCGGCCTCTAGAGGCCAAAATAAACAAGACACAAAAAGGAAATAACAGCGGCCTCTAGAGGCCAAAACAGTCCAAGTCCTAACAGGACCCCCCCCCAGGAGCGTCTCCTGACGTTCCCAGGGTGATCCGGATGGGCCGAATGGAAGTCCCGACACAGTTCTTTATCTAGGACATCCCGAGCAGGAACCCAGCAGTGCTCCTCAGGACCATAGCCCTCCCAGTCCACCAGATATTGCAACCCGCCGCGGACCCGGCGGGAGTCAAGCAGGCGATGCACAGTGAACACAGTCTGCCCCTGGAAGATGCGGGGGGGTGGGGGGTTCCTAGGGGCAGGGGCATACGTAGACGTCAGTACAGGCCGCAACAGGGAAACATGGAAAGTGGGGTTGATCCTCAGAGTCCGGGGCAACTGGAGCCGGTAGGAGACAGGGTTCACCCTGCGCACCACCTTGAAGGGGCCAATGTAGCGAGGAGCAAGCTTGCGGTTCTCCACCCGCAGCGGAAGGTCCTTAGTGGACAGCCAAACCCGCTGCCCAGGGCGGAAAGTGTGTGCAGGTCTTCTGTGGCGGTTGGCCTGAGTCTGGTTGGTTCTGGAGGTCTGTATGAGGGTCTTCCTGACCTTGTTCCAGGTCTTGCGACACCGTCTCACATATTGGTTGACCGAGGGCACCCCCGCGTCCTCCTCCTGGTCCGGGAACAGAGGTGGCTGGAACCCGAATTGGCACTGGAATGGCGACAGCTTGGTGGCCGATGACTGCAGGGTGTTGTGGGCGTACTCTGCCCATGGCAGCCAGGTGCTCCATGATGTCGGGTTATCCATAGCCAGGCCTCGCAGGGTGGTTTCCAGGTCCTGGTTGAGCCTCTCCGTCTGACCATTGGACTGTGGGTGAAACCCAGAGGAGAGGCTGGCAGTGGCTCCGATGACCTTGCAGAACCCGTGCCACACTCGGGAGGAGAACTGGGGCCCTCGGTCTGAGACGATGTCCTGTGGAAGACCAAAGACTCGGAAGACATGATTAAATATAAGTTTCGCTGTTTCAAGAGCAGAGGGGAGTTTGCACAGAGGTATGAAGCGGCAGGCCTTGGAGAATCTGTCAACAATGACCAAAATGACCATGTTACCTTGTGACTCAGGGAGACCCGTGATGAAGTCGACTGCCACGTGGGACCAGGGACGCCGGGGAATGGTCAGAGGATGCAGGAGACCCTGGGGACGCTGTCGTGGGTTCTTGGTTCTGGTGCAAACCTCACAGGACAGGACAAATGACCTTACTTCCTGCTCCATGTTAGGCCACCAGAAGCGTCTTTTCAGGAAGTCCAGGGTCCTTCGAGCTCCCGGGTGGGCGGTGAGAGGGGAAGAGTGACCCCACTGGAGAACCTTGGCCCGGGCTTGATGTGGGACGTACAAGAGGCCCGGTGGCCCCGTCCCAGGACCGGGGTCCTGGCGTTGGGCTCGTCGGACAGCCTCCTCAATACCCCAGCGGACAGGGGCCACAATCCGGGACACAGGGATAATAGGCCCGACTTCATTCTCCCTGTTAGTGGCAGAGAACAGCCTGGACAGTGCGTCAGGTTTGGTGTTCTTGGAGCCGGGGCGGTACGAGAGGGTGAAGTCAAACCGACTGAAAAACAGGGCCCACCTAGCCTGTCGAGGGTTAAGTCTCTTGGCTTGCTGGAGGTACTCCAGGTTCTTGTGGTCAGTCCAAACCAGGAATGGATGTTGCGCTCCCTCCAGCCAGTGCCTCCACTCCTCAAGGGCCAGTTTGACCGCTAGCAGTTCTCGATCCCCCACATCGTACCGGGACTCCGCAGGACTCAGGTGGTGGGAGAAGTAAGCGCAGGGGTGCAGCTTTCCTTCCGAACGTTGAGAGAGCACCGCGCCGACACCACTGTCCGAGGCGTCCACCTCCATGATGAATGGTTGGGAGGTGTCCGGGAGGACCAGAATGGGTGCCGTGCAGAAGCGGTCCTTGAGGTCTCTGAACGCCTTTTCCGCCTGAGGAGACCAGACATAAGATCCACCTGTCCCTTTGGTGAGGTCTGACATGGGTGCTGCCACAGAACTGAAGTTCCTGATGAACTTGCGGTAGAAGTTAGCGAATCCTAAGAACCGCTGAACCTCCTTAACGGACTTGGGAGTAGGCCAGTCCCGGACGGCCAGGGTCTTGGCAGGGTCCATTTGGAGTTGGCCTGTCCGTACAATAAATCCCAGAAAGGAGACCTCGGGAACATGAAATTCGCATTTCTGGGCCTTGGCGAACAGATTGTTCTGTAGCAGCCTCTGGAGAACCTGGCGGACATGGTGGCGGTGCTCCTGCATGGTCTTGGAAAAGATAAGGATGTCATCGAGGTAGACAAAGACGTACAGGTTAATCATGTCCCTTAAGACGTCGTTGATTAGGGCCTGAAAAACAGCTGGTGCGTTGGTGAGTCCGAAGGGCATCACCTGGTATTCGTAGTGCCCAGACGGGGTGTTAAAGGCAGTCTTCCACTCGTCTCCCTGTCGGATACGGATGAGGTGGTATGCGTTCCGTAGGTCCAACTTGGTGAAGACGGTGGCGCCTTGGAGCAGGTCGAAAGCAGTGGACATCAGCGGAAGGGGATATCGGTTGCGCACAGTGATCTTGTTCAGGCCCCTGTAGTCAATACATGGTCGAAGCCCCCCATCCTTCTTGCCGACAAAGAAGAAGCCGGCACCAGCAGGTGAGGTGGAGGGTCGAATGAACCCAGAGACCAGGGCGTCTTTGAGGTATTCCTCCATAGCCTTGCGTTCTGGCTGAGAGAGGGAAAACAGTCTGCCACGAGGAGGGGTAGTCCCAGGGAGCAAGTCGATGGCACAGTCGTAGGCCCGGTGCGGAGGAAGAACGGCGGCCCTGCTCTTGCTGAATACTTCCTTGAGATCCCAGTACTCTGTGGGAACTTGAGATAACTCGGTGAGATCAGGGGGCTCGGCAGGAGACACAGGAGAGCTAGAGAGCAGACAAGAGGCATGGCATGCAGGGCCCCATTCCACAACCTGGCTTGTTACCCAGTCTATGCGAGGGTTGTGGCGAATAAGCCAAGGAAGGCCTAGAATAACTGGGAACTCAGGTGAAGGAATCAGGTGCAGGGATATTTCTTCCTTGTGACCTTGAGACTGGAGGAAGACTGGAGAAGTAACTTGGGTGACTCTTCCATCACCTAACGCTTGGCCATCGAGGGCAGACACAGACAGTGGGACTTCAAGAGGTGCAGTAGGTATATTGATGCTTTGGGCGAAGTGAATATCCATAAAGTTCCCAGCCGCCCCTGAGTCTATCAAAGCTTGACAAGAGTGGACAGACTCACCCCAGGAGATGGAGACCGGGATGTAGATTCCTTGACCAGGGAGTCCGGGAGAGAGGGTAGGCCCCGTCACAACCCTCCCTCGGCTGGACGGGGCGGTCCTTTTCCCAAGAGTTCGGGACATGATGCTCGGAAGTGACCAGGCTTGCCACAGTAGATGCAGCACTTGTCCCTCCTTCTGCGCTCCCTCTCAGATGCGGAGAGGCGAGTACGACCCACTTGCATGGGTTCTGGACAGTCACTGAAGGAGGTAGATGGTCTCCAGGTAGAGGTAGGGAGGCTGGGGGGGCTCAAGGCTTGGTGGCGTTCTCTCATCCTGTTGTCCAGACGAATAGCATGTGAGATGAGGGTTTCGAGGTCACTTGGGCATCCAATAGAGGCCAGACCATCCTTGATGGGGTCAGACAGACCATGGTGGAAGGCTGACACCAGGGCAGTCTCGTTCCATCCACTTACTGCTGCGAGTGTTCGGAACGAGATGGCGTAATCTGCGACGCTTCCTCCTTGCCGGATGGACATGAGCTTTTGGGCTGCGTCGGTACTGATGTCTGCCTGATCGAAGACCCGAAGCATCTCTTCAGAAAACAGCTGGAAATCAAAGCACTCAGGTCCCTGTCTTTGCCAGATAGCAGTAGCCCAGGCTCGCGCCTTACCAGCTAATAAGGTGATCACAAAGGCAATCTTGCGGCGATCCGTAGTGTAGGTGGTAGGCTGAAGCTCAAAGGTGAGTTGACACTGGGTAAGGAACTCTCGGCACTCACTGTGCTTGCCGTCATACCTCTGTGGTGCAGGAAGGCTGGGTTCGCGAGGTGAAGAAGGCAGCATGGCAGGAGGCACTGGAGCAGGAGCTGGATCAGGAACTGGATCAGGAGATGCAGGCAGAGATGTCAGCTGTGCCAGGGTTTTCCCAATTTGCTGAAGCAGTTCCTCGTGGCGAGCAAGGGCCTCACGTTAGCTGGTGAGCATGCGTCCATGGTCGCTCCGAAGCGTGTCAGAGCTGCCATAATTCCCTGAAGGTTGGCCGGGTAGACAGTTGAAGCAGCCTCTGCTGAGTCGGTCATGACGGAGTCTTTCTGTTAGGGTTTTGCTGGGATTCGAACCTGGTTCGTTGGTGTGATGGTCCAGCAAACCCCCACTAGGCCACCAGGGGAATGACTCAAATGCAGAGGCGTGAGGCAGAAGTAGAAAAAGTAACAAAAGGTTTATTTATACTATGTACACTATATACAATCCAGGGCAAAACAAAAAAAACAAAAACAAAGAGTATAATTCAAAAAGAAAAAGGCAAAAATGCAAAAGCTCAGAAGATCCACAAAACACAGTACAAAGGAAACTGGAGATAAACATAACAGCACAAAGACTCCGTGACAAGAGGACTGAACTCAGGGGTATAAATACACAAACTAATTAAGGACACAGGTGAAGATAATTAGGACTAACAGGCAATTAACAAAAACACAAAACATAGGAACAGTGGCGGCCTCTAGAGGCCAAAATAAACAAGACACGAAAAGGAAATAACAGCGGCCTCTAGAGGCCAAAACAGTCCAAGTCCTAACATTTTGCATTTTGTGCAATTTTTTTTACCTTGCGCAATACCAGAACATTTCAGTTGAAATCAAGCCATTTGAGGCGAATTGGTCTGCCTCTGAAAAAACTTGGCATTTGGATTTCCCAGGAAACATTGATTTTCGTGACGTCACATGCGGGATGCCTCCCTCTGAATCCTATGTCAGCGTTGGTTTGTTTATGAGAAAACGACCTGGTGGTTTTCTGCAAATTTCTTCAATGTTATCACATAATTATTTAAATGGTTAGCAGATGTATCGTAGGAGGGTGTAGCAACACCAGTCTTGATGGGATTAGTACTCATCGTTTCCCACATTGCGCTTAGGTGACAATTCCATATTTCAATGCAAAATCGCTAGCTGCTAAACTTGGTCTACACAGGCTGTGCACTGAAACCGTGCAAGCTCTCGCAGCTTGCTGGCGCTTCTGCGGGTGACATCATGAATCTGGCTCCAGACTCCCTTGGGATTTTTCCAGATGCGTTTTGTTATTTTATTTTTTTCTGCTGTAGACAGATGGCCTTGTACAAAATTACCCTTCTGGATGAGTGTGTAAAGGGACATTCTTTCATATAAAAAAAAACAAATTTGGTCCAGGATATGCACTTTAAAGTGGTAGGCATGTTGTGTAAATCAAATGGTGCTAACCCCTAAAAAATCAATTTTAATTCCAGCTTGTAATGCGACAAAACAGGACAAACACCAAGGGGGATGAATACTTTTTGCAAGACACTATAGGACACCACTGACAAACATATCCTTGCATGCTGAGTATGTGGAAGCATGTACTGGGGTTCAAACAGGCTATAATTCATAAGAGAGGCTTCTATGATGAGAACTGTTGCTCAAACAGCAAGTGGCTAAAATGGTGCAGTTAGAATCAATCAGAATCAGCAGCATATGGTTGTTCATCTGTAGGGTACCTTCCTTCAAGGTGAAAAATGAAAAAGCCAAGTCGAGCCTTCCAAGTCTGAAGCAAGCATTGATCAAGAAGCATGATCAGCTGGGTTCTGGCTTGTTGGCACAGAGTGTCACTGTTCTGGCTTTGTCGACTTCCTAATCTGTTTTACACTCTCTGAATTGTTACAGGCTACCCAAAACACATCTGTATGTAAAAGGCTCATATTTTGATGCAACACAGAATATTCAGGTGTCACTCCTGATATTCCAACTAAATTCTGGACTCTTCTGAATAACAAGTCGACCAACTAAGTAATGCATGACCTCCAGACTGTTGAATGTAAATTTCTGGAGCCTTAATTTGGAGCTTGCAAGCATCTATTGCATTCCCTTTTGCTTCTTTCACAGTCAGCTTTCAATTAAGGCCATCATCGTTATGGGTGGCGGAGGTGTGGTGAGATAAGGATCCAAAAACAGAACACAGACAGTAATTCAATAAATAAGGTGATTTAATCCAGGGAAAAAAGGGTGTGGCAAAAAGTTAAACAAACAGGATAAAAAACAAATGCCAAAAATAGTCTGGGTAAAAAGAGACCAAACAACTTGACAAAAACACGAGACAGGCAAAGACAAAAATGCTAGTGCAAAAACCATGAACAGGAAAAAAATGCTTAGTGCAAAAAAACATGAACCAGAAAAAAACACTTAGTGCAAAAAAAAACATGAACAGAAAAATAGCTAGAGCAAAAAACCATAAGATGCAATAGAGGCAATGCCATGAGAGGTCCGGCCACTGTGCTGAAGTTGCGGATGAAGCACCTGTAGAAATTGGCGAACCCCAGGAAATGCTGGAGCTCTCGTCGCAAGGATGGGGTAGGCCAGTCAGCGACTGCCTCAAGCTTGAGGGGGTCCATCTGGATCCTAGCCGGGGAGATGATGAACCCCAGAAATGAGACAGAGCTCTGGTGGAATTCGTCTTCTCCGCCTTGACAAACAATTTATTCTCTAGAAGGCGCTGGAGGACCTGCCGGACGTGGCCCCGATGTTCCTCCAGGGAGTGAGAGAAGATCAGGATGTCATCCAGGTACATGAAGACAAAGATGTTAAGAAAGTCCCTTAAGACATCATTGACGAGTGCCTGGAAGACTGCGGGCCCATTGGTCAGGCTGAAAGGGACCATGAGGTACGCATAGTGGCCCATGGTGGTGTTAAAGGCTGTCTTCCACTCATCCCTCTCCCTGATCCTCACAAGATGGTAGGCACTGCATACAGTAAATCCAACTTAGTAAATATCTTGGCTCCCTGGAGTAGTTCAAAGACTGTGGTTATGAGCGGTAGTGGGTAGCGGTTCTTGACCTTGACGGTGTTGAGACCTCAATAGTCAATGCAGGGGCAGAGCGACTTGTCCTTCTTTTCCACGAAGAAGAATCCCACCCTTGCTGGGGAGGAGGAAGGGCAGATGATCCCAGCTGCCAGAGACTCAGAGATGTACTTCTCCATGGCTTGCCTTTCAACGGGAGAGAGTAGAGTCACCCTTTGTGTGGCACCGTCCCGGGCAGAAGGTCGATTCCACAGTCATAGGGTCTGTGAGGAGGGAGGGACACTGCTTGGGTCTTGCTGAACATGAGTCTTAAGTCCAGATATTCCAGAGTAGTCCGGGAGCCATGGGGTCGGACCCGGAATTTTTGGTTAAAGGTTTTTTTTTTGCTTTATCTTATAGATTTGAGGTAGCGCTTCAAGATTTAAGAGGGTGCCCGGTGATATCCCTTGGGCAATTTAATATATTAACCCTTTAATGCCCTATATGCCCAAATAATGGAAGAAAATACAAAAAAAATAATATCAGTGTAAATACTGATATTAAATGCACCAAGTTGGCTGTATCTGATAGGTATTCACATTTTTCTCTATATTTGTCATTCAAATACATCAAATGTGGATTAATTAACCCTTTCATAACTTTTCCAAATTAGCGATTTTTATACAAGTATTACATAAACTCTACAGTTAATACAAAATAATGATCAATATCTATGTAAGAACTATACAGCATGCAAAAGAACTATATACAGCATGCACACACACACACACTAATGACCAATAACTATGTAAAAGAACTATATACAGCATGCATACACTCACACCAATGATCCACTATGTAAACGAACTATATACAGCATGTATACACTCACACCAGTGATCCACTATGTAAAAGAACTACAGCATGCAATAGAACTATATACAGCATGCATACACTCACACCAGTGATCCACTATGTAAAAGAACTACTGTATATACAGCATGAAATAGAAATATATACAGCATGCATATACATTCACACCAGTGATCCACTATGTAAAAGAACTATATACAGCATGCAATAGAACTATATACAGCATGCATATACACTCACACCAGTGATCCACTATGTAAAACTACAGTATGCAATATATCAAGCATGCAAAATGGCATATACAGCATGCGCACACACACACAAGAATAGCAAAAGATACTGATTTTCAATTAACCAAATTGGCTGTACAGTATTCACGCTTTACTGTCATTCAAATTAGTCAAACGTGTAATTGACCCTTTCATAAATTTGCAAAATTAACAATTTTGATACAAGAACTACAGTACATAAAGCATGTACGTGCATGCATGCATGCACACGCACACACATACACATGCACACACACTAATGAGCAATAATTATGTAAAATAATTACATACAGTATGCAAACACACACACAAAACACAAAAACTATTTAAGGAAAGAACTAAGAGTTCAGATGGAAAAAAAAAACCCTCTAAACCCTTTGCCATTGCTTAGTGTCTGTAAAAATATGCTTATGTACTGGATGCCAGCTAGTACAGAGGAGAATGTTAAGTAAACCTTACTCCCCAACGTTTTAAAAGTCGTGCTAGTCAGTGGAAGAGCAGTGTGGTTTGGAGTGGGGGTGAATCGGGGACAATGCCCTGAATTTTACTAGGGAACCAGGAACATTACTATTTCAACAGTCAATATCGTAAAAATAAGCAATCTATTAGCTTAATGTATTAGCTTAAGGAAACCTTACTGCCCAACTTTTTAAAAGTCGTGCTAGTCAGTGGACTGGCTAGTGCACATGACTCTCAGTCCACAAGCAGTGTGGTTTGGAGTGGGGGTGAGGGTAAGGTTAACAGACTTTTGAGATGATAATCGGGGACAATGCCCTGAATTTTACTAGGGAACCAGGGACATTACTATTTCAACAGTCAATATTGTTAAAATAAGCAATCTATTAGCTTAATGTATTAGCTTAAAAAAATCAGTGACTAGCATTTACTAGGTGAGAGTTGGGTGTGCTAGCCAGTGTTGTGAAACTATGGGTCTAGTTCACTGGTGAGCAGTGAGTACATGTCACTGCTCTTTCATGATTACAGTCAAATAGTTTCTCTGCTTAGCTTATGCGTGCTGTGATCTTTTGGGGGCAGTGTGATTGACAGAGTTAGCAAGATAGCTACACAAGTTGGCTTGAATTAGCTAATTGTGTCCCTCATATGCCCCTGCAGAAGTAAACACAAGGATGACAATGGAGTGTATGCCTAATAATTTAAGGCTCGCATTAACAACCAAAGTAATAGAGTAATAAAGGGCTTTTTGGTATAAGCCCTGCCCCCAATTGCATGGCCACACCCCCAACCATGGCTGGAACCCCACCCCCAGGCCTTAAACTCATCCTATTATGTTAACAAACACAAAAATAAGTATGATATATAGACTTTGGTGAACATAAAGTGAAGAATGTCAAAATGTCAGAATTTAGGCTATGACTGCAGCACATCCAACAATAAAGAGCCAATATCCGGAATTGCCCAAGGGATATCACCGGGCACCCTCTCTTATCTTAATGAGTAGACCTTGGACAACAACAAACAGCAAAAAAAAAAACTTTAACCGACGAAGCCAGGTTCAGCCAAATTTGGGCCTTTGGCTCCCGGACTAGAGGCATGTGAGAGAGGTAGGGAAACTCACTGGCTGAAGGCTGCGGTGGTTTGGCGGGAGGCAGAGTGGAGTTCAGGTAGGAAGCTAGGCAGGAATGGCTCCAGCCTAGGATGGTGTTGTCGGCCCAGTTAAGGTGGGGGTTGTGCTGCGTTAGCCAGGGTAATCCTAGGATAATGGGTACATGGGGGTCGTTCATGACGTGGAGTTGGATGGTTTCTGAGTGGTTACCGGAAATCCTCAGGGTGAGCGGGTCGTAAGGTGGGTAATGGTGGTCAAGCTGGTGCCATTGAGTGTCAGGACAGTGAGATGGACGTCGAGGGCGAGTAGCGGGATTCTCAGACGCTTAGCGGTGGTGGAGCAGATCAGGTTCCTGTCTGCCTCTGAGTCGATGAGGGCCTGGAGATGGTGATTCTGGTTGTCATGGATGATGATGACAGGGAGTAACGGACGGTCAGCGGGGGGCTGGTTCTGAGCGTTGCCCACCAGGGCCCCTCAATTCACTGGTGGGCTCGTCCTTTTAGCGGGCAGGCTCGGCAGATTTTTCCTCGCTGACCACAGTAGAAGCAGGCCCCTGTGCTCCGCCAGTGGTGTTGTTCCTCCGCTGACACCCATACCCGGTCTACCTGCATGGGTTCGACGGACGAGGTGAGAGGTGGAGAGGAGGTGAAGCTGGGGCGGGTCTTCTCTCTCCTCCATTGCTGGATCCGGGCATCGATGTGGTTGGCGAGGTCCATGAGACTGGAGAGGTCCGACGGCAGTTCCCGCGATACCAGCTCATCCTTAATGGCGTTGGACAAATAATGCAGGAACGCGTCGACCAGGGCGCTCTCGTTCCAACCGCACAATGCCGCCAATGTCCAGAACTCGATGGCATAGTCCGAGGTAGACCGGGACCCCTGCCGCAGCTCCATGAGTTCCCTAGCTGCCTCCCGGCTGGACAGGGAGCAATCAAAAGTTCGCCTCATCTCTTCAGAGAAATCTTTGAAACAGGAGCAAAAGAGAGCATCGGCATCTCAGACCGCTGTCCCCCACTCCCTGGCCTTGCCGGTGAGGAGCGTGATGATATATGCCACCCGGGAGCATTCTGTGGGGAAGGTCAGAGGTTACAGCTCCATGATCAATGAGCATTGTGATAAGAACGATCTGCAAGTACCTGGCTCTCCATCATAGGGCTGAGGCACTGGGAGTCTCGGCTCGCGGAAAAAAGCAGTGGCAGGAGCTGAAGTTGGAGATGGCTGGGCTGGGGTAGGCACGGCTTGATGGTTCTACATCTGTGTGGTGAGGAGGTTGAGTGAGTTGGACAGGGTGGGGAGGTTCTGGGTAATCTGTTGGAGGTCTTGCTGGTGGGTCCCGAGGAGAGTTCCTTGTTGCTGGATGGTCGTTCTCAGATGGGTGAGTTCCGCTAGATCCATGTTGGCCAGAATGTACTGTTAGGGGTGGTGGAGGTGTGGTGAGATAAGGATCCAAAAGCAGAACATAGACAGTAATCCAATAAAAAAGGTGATTTAATCCAGAGAAAAATGGGTGTGGCAAAAAAGGTAAACAAACAGGACAAAAAACAAATGACAAAAATAGTCTGGGTAAAAAGAGACAAAAAAACTTGACAAAAACACAAGACAGGCAAAGACAAAAATTCTAGTGCAAAAACCATGAACAGGAAAAAAACGCTTAGTGCAAAAAAACATGAACCAGAAAAAACACTTAGTGCAAAAAAAAAACATGAACAGAAAAATAGCTAGAGCAAAAAACCATAAGATGCAATAGAGGCACAGAAATGGCTAGAGTAGCAAACGAGACGTTCTGGCAAAGTCAGAGTCTGAGGCCCTGTCCACACGGCAACGGATTCAGGTGACTGCAATACAATTGCTTATCGTTTAGGCCTGGCGTCCACACGGCACTGGCGTTTTGGGTGCCCCAAACGCGATCTTTTTGAGAACGGGTTCCAGAGTGGAAAGATCTGGCAACGTTGCCATTGTGAAGTCATCTGGATGAGTAGAACAGATTTGTTTACGATGACGTCACAACCACATGACTGTGAGTGCTTCATGCCGGGTAGAAGTGTAACGAACTCGATGCGAGTTGTCAACAAATCCTATAACTTGGTTCATGAAACGTGCTTACAAAATATTTTCACTGTGAATATTTATTGTGTAATGGTGCAAAGTGAGAGTGAGAGAGAAAGAGAGACTCTGCCCTTAGGGCAGAGTCAATCCCGCCAGCAAAAATAGGGAAAAAAAGGAGCGATCTCACCTCTTCAGATGTTGGTTTAAGTCTGACAATACATTCCTCAAAAAGGGCGTAGAAGAGCAAATTAATCCATCAACGTGTAGCATTCAATTTATTCCGGACCATTAAAGACGCCACCTTCCGCGTAGAATCATACGTCATCCTCGCCGCCATATTGGATAGGTCAAAGCGGAGAATAAAGATTCATGTGCTGCATTTAACTGTACCAACAGGTTTACCGTCCAAACGAGATCACATGGGATTACCTTTCACAGGTGAGAAACAACAAATTAATCCATCAACGTGTAGCATTCAATTTATTCCGGACCATTAAAGACGCCGCCTTCCGCGTAGGATCATACGTCATCCTCGCCGCCATATTGGATAGGTCAAAGCGGAGAATAAAGATTCATGTGCTGCATTTAACTGTACCAACAGGTTTACCGTCCAAACGAGATCACATGGGATTACCTTTCACAGGTGATAAACAACAAATTAATCCATCAACGTGTAGCATTCAATTTATTCCGGACCATTAAAGACGCCGCCTTCCGCGTAGGATCATACGTCATCCTCGCCGCCATATTGGATAGGTCAAAGCGGAGAATAAAGATTAGCTGCGTTTAACTGTACCAACAGGTTTGCTGTCCAAACGAGATCACATGGGATTACCTTTCACAGGTGAGACTGGAAAAATACTTTTCATTGTATTTGGTCATTATAATGTAATTTTACGAACAGATTTTCCTGACTTTGTGGCTAATATGAAGTCTCGCGCATAATAGTTTATGCGCATGCGTCCTTACTTCTTCTATTGTTCTGGTGTCTCCGAAGGGACCGTCTTACAGCGCCCCTAGAGGTGTGGCATGTGTATTGCATCGTTTTCAGCAAGCGTTGTGTTGCCATATGGACCTGATATTTTACTGATCATTGCCCATTTGGACGTGATATATTTTTAAATAACATCTCGTTGCCGTTGTCGTGTGGATGTAGCCTGAGAACGGCCTTTAAATATGCAGCAGTGAAAACCAGGAAGTGAGTTCAGGTGAATGCTCACTGAACGGGGAAGCAGGCAGGATAGAATTTCCATCCTGGATCCAGATTGGCGCTGACATGGGAGAACCGTAATCTCCGGAGTGGATATCTGGGGCAGAGCATGACAATCATTCACATAAAACAAAGTCCTTCACATCCTTCCTGAGATCACACAAAATCACATGTTCTTAGAGTGGTTTGGCCAGAAGCATCCTTCATATCCTTCTGAAATTCACCTTCTCCATGCTGAGTTGCACAATAGTCCAGAATTTGCACAAGAGTCCATAAATTATTTCATCCATAACCCTTCCTCTCCATCTTCCAGGGGTGGTGCCAGTCCCACATCGTTTTGGTCTGCATGAATGGTACAAAATACTTCTGCATCAGTGAATTCTTATCTAATGTCTGGCAGAGGAACATAATAAACAACAGTGCATTCTGCATTGTGCATTCTGCATTGTGCATTCTAACTGGTGTTTGAAGAATGTGCTTTGATAAGTACAAATGCATGTTCTGCCACATTCACTACACTTAATGTACACTTTGAAGTTCTTTACTATGTGAGTAGTATTATATGAGAATAAAAAATTTTGCCCCTCCAAGCATTTTACTCTGAAGTCCCCAAAGTGCTTCAAAAGTTGTTGTATTTTTACTTATGCATAAGGCTCTGCCTTTCCGCAATAGGCTGGTCAACAGAACTACTTACTGGAAATGACAGTCTTGCATTTGGACAGGGTAAAGTTTCTGTGTGTTGGCCTTTTAACAAGCTTCTCTGGCCTGTGGTGAAAGAGCTCAGACTGAAACTTGGTTTATTTCTAGCTGGTGGTTCTTCATCCACAAAGTCAACAAAAATGAAAACAGTGGGAATTTAACTTTTGTACGTCAGCTTGACTGTTATGACATGATAGAGCCTTTTCTCTTCGAAATCATAAGGTGATTTCTATACAATAGGATTAAGTCCTGCCAAGTGGGCTGTTGATTTAGTGGGCTGAATTTCATGCAGGAGATGACCTAGTTTTTTAGGTCATCTAGTACCTTAGGGGATCTTGTTTGCTTACTTTACTAAAGTTTGTTGTCAAGAAGAGGTTTCTCAACTACTTCTTAAGAGCCACAAGTCTCTTCCACATGCTTCCAAGCTGTTCAGTATCCAGGTATTAGATGTGGACAGCCCTACTCTTTCTCTCATGGTCCGGTGACTGGCAGCTGAGCCACCTTCTTAAGGTCAAATTCTTCACTACCTATGAGGCTCTGACATCGTTGGGAATCAAATTCATAAGCTCTGGAAAATAGGGCAAACCTTTTTTTCATATTAAAGAATGAAAACTTTCACGCCCAGAAGTTCTTTGCATACAAGCCCACAAGAAATAAACTCACAGGAATTTACCAATGCACTTTCTTACTATGTCACTAGCTATGCCTGTCTGTTCTTTAAAAAGTCAAGGAGGCATGTAAGGGATGTAGGATTGTGGAAGACTTTTATAATCGAATGTTATTGGGGATGCCATGGCCTAATGGTTAGAGAAGCAGCTTTGGGACCAAAAAGTTGCTAGTTTGAATCCCTGAACCAGCAGGAATGGCTGAAGTGCCCTTGAGCAAGGCTCCCAACCCCAAAGCGCTCCCCAGGCTGCTCTGGGTATGTTGTATGCCACTCTAGATAACAGTGTCTACTAAATGCCTGTCATGAAATGTTATCATTTGTGTGGTCATATGGCCCCAGATAGCATTACAGTCCACGGCTGATGTTCTAAGGTCCGCATTGGCTCTGTCTGACAGGCCAACCCTTTCCCCAGGTCAGCGTCGGATGTGAGCAGAATGATACACACAGCGATAGGTTTATACACCCGCGGGACGGGACCGCGCGGGCGTGATCTTCAACAGTTTCAACAGACACCAACAATTTCTTCAACAGTTTCAACAGACACCACTTCAGTCCAGTCCACTCGCTGTATGCAGCACTTGGCAGCCTTTTTCGGTAAGTGCCTTTTCTACATTAAGTTGTTTTATGATACGATTCTTTTGGATGAATAACGATAGTATTTTATGGAACAAAGCTAAGGTTGTTTGGGATAAGTTATTTTGTGTGTGAGGCTGTTTTGGCATGGCTGGGATTATTTTCCACACGGTTTATTTTGTTAATGTGTTTTTATATTAAAACAGTACAGTTGTAGTTATTGGTTAAATATAAAACAGTAGTGTTGTAGACACTGTGTGTTTAGACGAGTTCCTGTATGTACAATATTAAAGTACCGGTAAATTGCTGATAATTGGACGAAAAAAGGCCGACTCCGCCGCGTTAGCTGTCGGACCGGAGCTAAGGCTGAGTAGCATTAGGCTAACATCACCGACTCTGCACAGTTAGCGATATTAGCCTAATGACTGAAATTGATTACTAAAATAATCAATGGTTTCAGCTCTAATTGCCAGAAGTTTTGGTTAAATAATTTATACCAATCATGTAGGGAAGGATTGCTGGATATACTTGTTTGAATCATGTCATTCTGAGAACTGATAAATGTTTTTCATCTTCAGGTACAAGGGGCTGAGCACGAGACTAATGATGACATGTAATTGTAGAGAGGGGTGCTCTCTGAGGGCGCAGTCACACCGGGAAGTTTGGTCAGTTTCCTCCATTGGTTTGGTTTGTTTGTAGTGGTGTGATCGTTGATTAAATAACATGTGTGAAGACTTTGTACCAACACCATACACTGCTGTTTTCTTTCTTTCTTTCTTTCTTTCTTTCTTTCTTTCTTTTTTTAACCCAATTTTTAAAGCCATGGTACACTTGACATGCTGGGCCTGTGTGAACTTCAGGATATTTTGGTGTGAAAGCAAAATCTCTTACCTCAGCGACAGCATGCATAATGTTCACTTTACTAGCCTGGACCGTGAACTTGAGTACATTTTGGTGTGAAAGCTATCTGTTTTATATCCATGTTTTACTTGTAGTATGGTGTTTATAATGCAGTTCAGCACTTAATCCATGTTTTACATATATGGTGATGTATATGATGCAGTTCAGCACTTTGAACATTGTTTAACTTTTTTTTGCACTGTTCATTATTGCACTGTGCCAGAAATTTTGTAAGCTGATAATTACCAATGTGAAAATAGCTGATCTACAAACATGTTCACGTCAATAAAAGCACTTTGTGATTGAAGATTTTTCTTAACATTTGTCTTATTAATGCTAATGAAGCAAACTTGGGGGTTGGGGGTTCACCTCAGACGGTTGTTGTACATGTCTGGACTACATCCGGCCCTAGGGTGACCACCTGCTCATAAGCCCAAGGGGGGACAAGGGGTATGTTTTTGAGGGACAATGTGGGACGCCGCCCCCACTGCGCCGCGCCGGCTGCTGGAAGACTCACAGATAGTGGTTTACCCATTTCTAGCACATACTACCTTACATAGTATATCAATAATACCCTATTCTGCTGTTATTGGTGATGTATGGTCATGAACAGGCCACCAAATGTGTTTTTTTTTAAATAAACATAATATTTTGACCATTCAATTATGACTTGACAGACACACTTCCACTTATGATTTACTGAAGCTACTCAATTTTATTTATTTTCCATTACAATTTATTCACTTTAAATCAATCATAATATAATATTGAGTCTGAGGCTTTGCAGTGCATCAGTACAGCAGGAATAGAGACAAGTTTCCATTTAGTTTTCAGTGGATTAACAGGAATTGTAGTGGCTCAGCACCACAGAAACAGAAGAAAAAAAAAAGTCCTGCCCGATATGATATTGCGTGTTGGACAGTGTGATACACACTCGTCACCTCTGCCGCAGTCACTTTGTCAGCTAGAGTCTCGTTTTTAGGTCGGAGGAAAGCATCCATAGATTTAGACGTTTCTTTCTGTTGCACACGTTTCTTGTGAGTCTCCGCGAGCCTGTGTCGTTTCACATCGTATTCCCCGCCATGTCCGATTGAGAAAGATGTTTTGCAAAGGTCACAAAAAGCCCTCTCGGTATCCCCCTCAACCCCTTTCAGCCACAAATATTCATTTTCCCACTCTTTCCTGTACATACACCTTCTCTTTTTAACTGGAGGTGGCGGTGCCTCACCTGCCATCTCCCCGGTACCGTTCTCCATTTTTTTAATATGAAAGCAATGCATGCGTTGCACCTGCGTCCCTCGTCACTGTCTGTGCACGTGAGTGCGGTGTCATGGCAACAACAAAAAGTTGACAACAACCAGTCAGTTGTGAGGGGTGTGTGTGTGGTTTTGTTCTACAGTGGCGACGGTGGTGTGCTGAAATGTCAAGTAATATTCGTTTGGCTGCCTGGGTGGCCCGGGGAGAGCGACATCCCCCTCAGCAAGCATCGATTATGCGGGACACGTTCTGAATTTGCGGGACGCATAAATTCGGCTTCAAATGCTGTACGCGCACGCGCTATGCGGGACAGGTGGTCACCCTATCCGGCCCTGATCCGGCACTGATCCAACTCGCATCCGTACATGATTTGGGCAGTGCAGAGAGAGATTTTTAGTGATCCGTGCTGGACCTGGTCCACATCCGTTCCAGATCCAAAAATTGTATCTGTGCCAGATACGGGGCGGAGAGCAAAAGTTATGTGGGATGGATCCATTTGCTGTATTCAGACCGGACTTTGGGGTACATCCAGTGCTGATCCGGCTCAGATCAAATTACTATCTGGGGCTGATCTCTATTGAGGAATTGTGTTTTGTTTGATTCATTAATACATTTCTGATGTCTGAGAGAAGTAGTAGGAATAGACTAATCAGAATTGCAAAGAGTCTGATTCCATAGGTGCTAATGAAGGCAACTGGACTTACTTGAAATCCTTGAAGGCCTCTCATCCAAAAGGCATCTCATCTCATCTCATCTCATCTCACCTCTCATCTGAAAGTCTTCTTTAGTTCTGTCGGACTAGTGGGAAGTTCCAGGTATTTATCCTCTAGTGGACCAAAGTCAACCCGAAGGAGAGTCATTGACGTCACATGGGTCATTGACCCTCTCAGTCATCCTGTAGGTTGTTAGGGTTACTGGAGGGCGTGGACGGTGTTCGCAACCTAGAGGGTTGTTAGGGTGATCTGTGGGTCATTGGCTCTCTCTGCCATCATGTGAGTCGTTGAAGTCAGCTGAGTCTTGGTGTGGATGTGTATTCAGTTTTCTGGGAAGTGTGCCAAAGACTGCATTGTATGTGGCTGATGAAGTGGTGTCTCAGACCACCTCTGTTCAGTGATGGCCATTACATGTTGACAAAGATGGCTTCTTTTACTCCTCTTTCAAACCACTGGTCTTCTCTGGCTAAAATGCATACAGTGCAGTCCTGAAACGAGTGTTCTTTGTTATTGAGATGAAGGTTGAGTGCAGAGTCCTGGCCTGAGGAACTGGCTCTCCTGTGTGGAGCCATGTGCCTGTTGTTTCATTTCCCCAATGTACAGGTCTGTGCATTCCTCACTGCATTGAATTGTATACACTCCATTGTCCTGTTTGTGTCTGGGTATTCTGTCCTTAGGGTGAATCAATTTCTGCCTCAGAGTGTTACTGGGTCTGAAGTGTACAGGGATGTTGTGTTTGTAGAAGATCCTCCTGAGTTTCTCAGACAGTCCAAAAATGTAGGGAATGACAATGTTCTTGCCTTTGTTGCTGTTTTCTTCCTTGTCCATTATGTTTCTTTTCCTGGTCTTGATGAAAGCCCAGTTGGGATGCCCACACTTCGAAGTGCTTCCTTGATGTGTTTTTGCTCCTTCTCTTTCCCCTCTACCTTTGTAGGGCTGTTCTGAGCCCTGTGATGTAAGGTACTAATGATCCCCCAATTTGTGTTCCAGTGGGTGGTGAGAGTCAAACAGTAGGTAGGTAGTAGGTAGGTGTGTGTGTGGGGGGGGGGGGGTCCCACTAGACCTCAATTCTTTAGCACCGATGGTTTACGATGACCTGGATGATTGAGAACCTTCACAGACAGAGTCTGATTGAAGTACCAGAATTGTCTCTACCATTAGAAGCTCTATTTTCACTGTTGGCATGAGAGGATTCTGTTGCTTTGAATTATGCAGCTCATTATCAAAAATGTACTCTGTAAGATCTACAGGATGGGCCATGTCTTGTCCAGAATATAAGCTACATTCCTGACTCATTTATTTAATTTACTTTTTAATTACTTTAGCCCAAGCTATAGCAACAGCTGTTTCCTTCTCATGTTCTCCTTCCCATCCCCCATGCAGAACTTCCTGAATTTGATCTCAGTCTCTTTTTGATAATTTTTGATAACAGAAGGCATGTGTGCCTGCATGTGCTTTAGTAGTGGCCATGCAAGTTGTTGTTCGTGAGGAGGGGGTGGATGCACATGAAGCAACTTCTCTCTCTGCCTCCCTCATAAAACTGCAGTAGGTGAAATCCAATATGACTGCTATGCCATTTACCCTACATCACATGATTCCAATTAATCAAATACATTCTTTTTAACAGGAATAACCTTTCCAGTAACACAGTGGTTTGCAATATCCACTAGAAGGAGGAAATACACTCAGCAATGACAATAGTCCCAGATAGCAAAAGGGCGTTGATTTGACGGGGAATCATCGGCATGTTCTTCGACCATACGCCGTCGAATCATCGTGGATCACCGGCGTTGATTCAACACCGCTTTGCTCATACGAGTTTGCGTTGAAACGACGTTGAAAAGTGGATGGTGCCCAACAGAGAATAGACCCCCTTTCACCCTTTATTCAACTACGGATTTCGGTTGATTTATAGTTTAATTTTCGGCGATGATTCATCCAACTTTACTTCCTGTTTTATGTACAACAGGAAGGCTACAAATTAAGCAAAACAGGCTAAATTAAACTAGCTAACAATAAAGCATCGGGGCTCTTGCCTAGGATGAACACACACATGCATACTTCAACCATGAAAGTGAAACTTAATTTATATCAATGTGCATAGGCTACGTCCTGTTTAATGTACAACAGGATATAAAAATGCATGCAACAATGCACCTCTCCTAATGTTTGTCAAGCTATCTAATGAGGCATAACTTTTAACATTTATAAGGAACAGAACACACTTGAACAAGTTCTTAGAAACATTTTATGATTTATTTATAATTTATAATTGTGGCCTATTCCTCCTGCGGCGCAGACACCTGTACATGGAAACAGAAAAACATAACCAAAATTCATTTGATGCAGCATTGATGAAGAAAGTCAGCAGTAGGCTATGGGTTTCTAAATGCCACCCTACCTCATTATTTGGACATGGGGAAAAACTATATTTAAAATCCAAAGAGGGATGGAGGGAGGAAAATTAAAACAAAAGAAAGAAATGAAATATAGAGTAGAGAATATTTGATAAAATTAAGGATGTTTTTATTCAGTAAACATTTAAAAAAATGTTCTACAACACTCTAGCCTAGTGACTTACCAGTAACAAAATAGACTTGAAGTATTCAGATCCGCTCTGCATAAAGCAGCTAAATCCTCTCTCTGTCTCCTGGCAGAAAGCTCCTTGGTTTGCTTGTGTCTCAATCACAGCTGGTATTCTGTAGAAAGACTTCTTTTCACCTTTCCCATCAGCTTTGTTAGAACCCTAACACAGCACAAAAGTTTACCATTGTAGGTTTTTGATGAACCAAGTGCCTCATGGGTTCACATACCGCGCGCTGCCGTTATTTCCCCCTAATCACGAGTTTGTTGGTCTTCCAATATGGCGCAGGGTTTGTTTACTTCCGGTTTCGGGTGACGTCAGTGAAATGGGTCTAATGGGGGCATTACCGCCACCCACTGGATTGGGGTGTAAAGCAGTCTGAACAAAACGTGTAAACATAAACATAGGAGAAATGAACCCGTTTTTCTAACTCGTCCTCACTTAGTCTACTTTTCTTTTTTGATTAGTCTGGATTTGATATTGTAAATTTAAATGTGAATCAATGTATATTCATCGGACATGAACAAATGAATAAATCTTGAGTAATCTTGAGGGGCGTGTGTGTCCGGGGCGCGGTGTCGCGGGGGGGATCGAACGAACCCTCCGATCCCCCCTGGCTACGGGCCAGAATTAGTTGCTCATCCTACCAATGTTGAAAACTGGCCGGCAAAAGTGACGATGGTTCAACATCGTATATTCGACCTTCTCTGACGGTCGACAGATCAACCTTTACCCACGGTGATTCAACAGTGATAAATCGACCTTCTCCGACGGCGGAGAAATCGACGTTTCACGGCGCCGTTTCAGCGTTGATTTTCTGACTTACGACGGAAACCGACCATTCTGACCAAGAATCGGCGCCGTTTCAACGTCCCTCTGCTATCTGGGGTAATAATGATAATATTCTCTTATGTTTTATCTCTTGCATTTTATCTCTTGCATCTCTTGAGCCTTTATTCCATCCCTCTCTCTTGGTTTTGCTTCAGTCTTCCCCCACTGTCTTTAATATTCATGAAGATTAATTTTCCATCAGCATATTTCCCTCTATCGAACCACAACACATTATCAGATGGTAATAAAAAAGAAGAGCAGACAACAATTTATCACACTCTTTATGCAATCACATGAAAGGAAGCTGTAACTTCAGCATCATTGGCAATGATAGCAATGCCAATTTAACCATATACTGTACTAACTGTTTAAAGGAAACTAAATAGAACATATACAAATCTTTCATATTTACAGGTGTGATACATCATGTGAAATATGCAACAAGCATTTTTGAAAAAACAAAAAACGGATGCCCTACTTTTTAAATCGATGTGAAATTAAAAATATATATATTAAACATACAGGCCACTTTTTCATGGAATAAAAACATGTATTCTATTTCCTTCTAGTGGGTTTATTGATAGCATGCAATATTGTTATCATATTGCTTATCCTACATGTATTATACCATTCTACCCAATGGAGAATGAGCGTACAATATTGTTACAATATTGCACGTTGTCAAGACAACACGACATCACACGTCAGGCCTCATGTGAATATCCAATGACAACTTTTCTGCTGTGCATGCACAGAATCATTTCTTTGTCTGCCAGGAAAGAAAGAAGATGAGGCTATTCCTGTGCTACTGCTAGGATTAAGCACTAAATAAATAAACTGAAAACTGAAAGTGAAGATGTGCTGAACACCCAAAAGGCTACCAAAACTTCATTATATATTCTCCATGCTTATCTACAACAGAAATCATACCAATGGACATCGAAAAACTGGATGTCTGGAAAAAAGATGTCAGAGATGTAAAACTTCCGCGCTAGCTAGTGACTCTGAAGGTTTGCTTCATTAAAAGTGGAAGATTTTGAGAGAATTTTGGCTGCCAGTTTGCTCCATTGTGTGTAGTTGTTGATGTTGATTTTAAAAGTAACTAAGTAAATTATACAGGGAAAATAATAATAATATACAGTTTGACTGTGCTAACATTGGCCTTCGTTAACGCTACACCGGCTGGAAGGTAACTGCACTGCCGCACTAACAGCTCCAAGTCGTGGGTAAGCTAGTGTTGGCCTTCGCTAATGCTACTGCTACACCGGCTGAAAGGTAACAGGACTGCTGCGCTAACAGCACCAAGTCACAGGTAAGCTAGTTTTGACCTTCGCTAATGCTATTGTTACACCGGCTGGAAGGTAACTGGACTGCCGCACTGCCAGCACTAAGTCCCAGGTAAGCTAGTGTTGGCCTTCGCTAACGCTACTGCTACACTGGCTGAAAGGTAACGGGACTGCTGCGCTAACAGCACCGAGTCACAGGTAAACTAGCATTAGCCTTTGAGAACATTGATATGAAGAGAGCGTGTATGTATAGTAATAATAATATTGGCTGGCTTTTTTCATGGTCTATCAGATATATTCCATTCAGCTAGCATAATACTGAACTTGTCTTCGACCTGTTCAGTATCATGCTAGCTGAATGGAATATATGATAGGCCACTCAAAGCCAGCCAATATTATTTAAACATATGGATAAGCTGCTGGAGACTAAGGTGGATAAACGTGAGCTGAAAACCTAAAAGATAAGAACTTGACCAGATTATGCTTACATTTTCTTTACAGGAGAGCACATCAAATGAACAAGCACATCATTATTTTTACATTATGAAATATTATTATTATTTTAATTAGCTTACATCTCAAACATATACACCCCCCTACATCCTGCTGCCTTATTAGGTACACCTGTTCAACTATTCATTAACGCAAATATCCAATCAGCAGAATCACATGGCAGCAACTCAATGCATTTAGGCATATAGACATGTTCAAGACAACCTGCTGAAGTTCAAACTGAGCATCAGAATGGGGAAGAGAGGTGATTTAAGTGATTTTGAACATGGCATGGTTGTTGGTGCCAGACTGGCTGGTCTGAGTATTTCAGAAACTAATGATCTACTGGGATTTTCATGTACAACCATCTCTAGGGTTTACAGAGTATGGTCTGAAAAAGAGAAAATATCCAGTGAGTGACAGTTTTCTGGGTGAAAATGCTGTGTCAATGCCAGAGGACAGAGGAGAATGGCCAGACTGGTTCAAGATGATAGAAAGGCAACAGTCACTGAAATAACCATTCTTTACAACCAAAGTATGCAGAAGACTGAATGCACAACACATTGAACCTTGAAGCAGATGGGCTACAGGAGTAGAAGACTGCACCGTGTGCCACTCCTGTCAGCTAAGAACAGGAAACAGAGGCTACAATTCAGACAGGCTCATCAAACTTGGACAGTAGAAGATTGGACAAATGTTGCCTGGTCTAATGACTCTCGATGTCTGCTGTGATATTCAGATGGTAGGGTCAGAATTTGGCATAAACAACATGAAAGCATGAATCCATCCTGCCTTGTATCAACTGATGGTGGTGGTGTAATGTGTGGGAGAATATTTTCTTGGCACACTTTGGGCCACTTAGTATCAATTGAGCATTATTTAAATGCAACAGCCCACCTGACTATTGTTGCTGACCATGTCCATCCCTTCATGACCACAGTGTACCCATCTTCTGATGGCTACTTCCAGTAGGATAACGCGCCATGTCGCAAAGTTCAAATCATCTTAAACTAGTTTCTTGAACATGACAACGAGTTCACTGTACTCAAATGGCATCTACAGTCACCAGATCGCAATCCAATAGAGCACCTTTGGGATGTGGTGAAACGGGACAGTCGCATCATGGATGTGCAGCCAACAAATCTGCAGCAACTGCGTGATGCTATTATGTCAATATGGACCAAAATCTCTGAGTGGCTGTTATATATATATATAATATATATATATATATATATGTGTGTGTGTGTGTGTGTGTGTGTATGTATATATATTACACAACAGTGGTGGCATGGTGGTGTAGTGGTTAGCACTGTCGTCTCACAGCAAGAAGGTCCTGGGTTCGACCCCAGCAGCCGACAAGGGCCTTTCTGTGTGGAGTTTGCATGTTCTCCCCATGTCTGCGTGGGTTTGCTCCGGTTTCGTCCAAAGGCATGCAGGTTAGGTTAATTGGTGGCTCTAAATTGATCGTAGGTGTGAATGTGAGTGTGAATGGTTGTTTGTCTCTTTGTGTCAGCCCTGTGATGACCTGGTGACTTGTCCAGGGTGTATCCTGCCTCTTGCCCATCGTCAGCTGGGATAGGCTCCAGCTTTGCCTGCAACGTTGTACAGGATAAGTGACTATAAATAATAGATGGATGGATACATACAGTACCCTTCATGATTATTGCCCCCCTTGTATAGATTAATAAAAAGGGTTAGAAAAAAAACACCTTGTGGTGAAGTAGCTTTATCTCACACTGAAAAAAAAGAACAAAAAAAAATCCAACCTTTAATTGAAATAAATTTGTTCAGGGAAAAACAAATCCCTCATCTCATCTCATCATCTCTAGCCGCTTTATCCTTCTACAGGGTCGCAGGCAAGCTGGAGCCTATCCCAGCTGACTACGGGCGAAAGGTGGGGTACACCCTGGACAAGTCGCCAGGTCATCACAGGGCTGACACATAGACACAGACAACCATTCACACTCACACCTACAGTCAATTTAGAGTCACCAGTTAACCTAACCTGCATGTCTTTGGACTGTGGGGGAAACCGGAGCACCCGGAGGAAACCCACGCGGACACGGGGAGAACATGCAAACTCCGCACAGAAAGGCCCTCGCCGGCCCTGGGGCTCGAACCCAGGACCTTCTTGCTGTGAGGCGACAGCGCTAACCACTACACCACCATGCCGCCCCAAATCCCTCATCAAGAAAGTTATTTTCAGTAAAAATGCATGTGCCACTATTATTGGCACCCCTGGAAATTATAGTGAACACAATGTAACTGAAGCATTTTTCCCATTTAAATTGTATATTTTTGAGTTGATTGGTGTGTATAGTAACTTTCAAGCTATAATCCATGACATCCTATTTAACTGGAGTACAAATATAAAATTGCACAGAGGCCAATTTCTGTTAGTCATCCATCAACATGGGAAAGATAAGAGAACACACCAACCAAATGAGGGAGAAGTGTGTTGACCTTTGTAAGTCAGGGAATACTTATAAAAATAGCGAGTCACCTGAAAATGTCGATTTCTACTGTTAGGGCAATAATAAGTGAACACAAACTGGAAATGTTACAAATTTGCCTGGAAGAGGACCCAATTTTATCCCCCCCATACAGTTAGGAGGATGGTAAGAGAGGCAAAAAAAATCCCCAAGGGTCACTGTTGGTAAATTACCATGAAAAGTAAAATCTTGGGGCTTCCAAGTCTCCGAAGCCACCATCAGATGCCACCTCCATGCTGACAGATTATTCAGAAGGTATACCAGAAAACAGCCTTTTCTGTCAGTTAACCACAAACAAAAGTGCGACTGAAATTTGTGAAACGCTACTCCAACTTTGACTGGAACCATGTTTTATGGTCTGATGTAACAAAAATTGAGCTTTTTGGAAATAAAACCTCAAGGTGGGTTTGGTGTAAAAAGAAGGATGGCTATAATGAAAAGAACCCAATCCCAACTGTAAAATAGGGTGGAAGTTCTATGATGTTTTGGGGCTGTTTTTCCTCCAAAGGCCCTGGAAACCTTGTTAGGGTACATGGCACCATGGACTCCATGAAATACCAGGACATTTTAAATCAAAGTCTGTCTGCCTGTGCCAAGAAAATAAAACTGGGATCCTTGTCATTGGCTCTTGCAGCAGGACAATGATCCAAAGCTATGTCCAAATCAACACAAACATGGTTAACTGACCATAAACACAAGCTTCTACCATGGTCATCTCAGTCCCCTGACCTGAACCCCAATGAAAACCTGTGGGGTGTGCTGAAGAGGAGAGTGTACAAGAGAGGCTCTAGGATCCTGGATGATCTGGAGAGATTGTGTAATGAAGAATGGTCTCAGATGTCCTGCCCTGCATCTACAACCTTATAAAATATTATAGGAGAGACTCAGTGCTGTTTTACTAGCAAAGGGAGGTTGTACAAAGTATTAAATGCAGAGGTGACAATTATAGTGGCACATGTGTGTTTGTTGAAAATAATTATTTCTTGATGAGGGATTTGTTTTTCTCTGAATAAATGTATTTCAATTAAAGGTTGGACTTTTTTTTCTCATTTTGTTCTTTAGTGTGAGATGAAGCTACTTCACCAAAAGGCGGATTTTTTTTCTAACCATTTTTTACTAATCTTTTTTTCTTTTTTTTTGGGGGGGGGGCAATAATTGTGGAGGGCACTGTGTGTGTGTGTGTGTGTGTGTGTGTGTGTGTGTGTGTGTGTGTGTGTGTGTGTGCTTGAGATGTAAGCAATTTTATTGTGCAATTAATTTGCTGTTTCAATTCAATAAAATAATAAAGGGTTTCTTAATCTCTTTGAGTCCAAATAGTTACTAAGGACAAAAGCAATGGACATCAGTCGGTCCAGTATTGAGTTAGAACACAATAACTACCAACTGCAAAATGGCTATACAATTTATCCCTACAGGTCAATCAACCATGTCAAAGTAAGCCACTTCTTTTCAGTGCCTGTAGTCAATTATCACACGGGGGCTGTTCTCTGTTTTGTAAAGAAGTCCATTTCCAAAGTAATGCCCAAATATTTAGCTGATTACAACAATGTGAATGAGGGTCTGCCAACATGGAAATGATCCCTTTTGTAAACATCAGAAAACAGACCATGCACAATAATTGACTACATGTACTCAATGGGATGCTGCGTCAGAGACCGGAAGAAGAGAACAGTAAAGCAATGAGTGTAGAAGCAGTCATTTTCTACAGTATCTTTATAGTTATTGAGGTAAACAGACACAGATGTATCTCTGTAGGGATCCTTTCCATGTTGTCAGACACTTAGGGCGTATTCACACCTACGTTGTTTGGTCCGGACCAAACGAACCAAATTTCCCTTGGTCCGGACCTTTTGGGTTGGTCTGAATACAAACCACCGAACTCTGGTCCGGACCAAACAAGCGGACCGAGCTGCAAGGTCGGACTCGGTCCGAACCAAAGGAACCCTGGTGCGGACCTTTTGGAGGTGTGAAAGCAGACTGGACCTAATCCGACAGTTTTGCTTTTTTGTACCTCGGGAGCTTCCGTTGTTTGTCGAGCATTATGGGAAACAGAGTCTTGACACTCCACCGCAAAGTGCAAACACTTTCGGTTGTCAAGGGAACCTTACAACAGTCGTTCAGTCATTCAGACCAGTGGTAGGCTAGACTACAGAGTACAAAAAATGAGTAGGGGGCAAACGTGGGCTGAGGAAGAAACGCGTACCCTTGTGGATATATGGGCAGATGTCCACATATCTGAGCTTTTGGAGAGAACACACAAAAATGCCGACGTGTTTGCTGTATTCAGTGAGAAAATGAAGGAGAAGGGGTTCACGTGCTCCCCGGAACAGTGCTTTGTGCGCGTGTCGTCTCTGACCAATAGCTGAACGACCTCAGGGCGCGTGGCTTTGTTGACAGATTTTGGTCCGCTTACTAAAATGTACAGTGTGAAAGCGAACCGCACCAAAATGAAAAAATAAAAAAAACATTTGGTTCGGACCAAAGCAAGTGAACTATCGAACTATCCTGGTCTGAATACACCCTTAGGGTGTATTCAGACCAGGATAGTTCGATAGTTTTTGCTTTGGTCCGAACCAAATGTTTTTTTTTTTATTTTTTCATTTTGGTGCGGTTCACTTTCACACTGTACATTTTAGTAATGTACAGTGTGATAACCAGGATAGTTCGATAGTTCTTGCTTTGTGGACCAAAGCAAGTGAACTATCGAACTATCCTGGTCTGAATACACCCTTAGGGTGTATTCAGACCAGGATAGTTCGATAGTTCTTGCTTTGGTCCGAACCAAATGTTTTTTTTTATTTTTTCATTTTGGTGCGGTTCGCTTTCACACTGTACATTTTAGTAAGCGGACCAAAATATGTCAACAAAGCCAAGCGCCCTGAGGTCATTCAGCTATTGGTCAGAGACGACACGCGCACAAAGCGCTGTTCTGGGGAGCGCGTGAACCCCTTCTCCTTCATTTTCTCACTGAATACAGCAAACACGTCGGCATTTTTGTGTGTTCTCTCCAAAAGCTCAGATATGTGGACATATATCCACAAGGGTACGCGTTTCTTCCTCGGACCACGTTTGCCCCCTACTCATTTTTTGTACTCTGTAGTCTAGCCTACCACTGGTCTGAATGACTGAACAACTGTTGTAAGGTTCCCTTGACAACCGAAACAGTGTTGGCACTTTGCGATGGAGTGTCAAGACTCTGTTTCCCATAATGCTCGACAAACGACGGAAGCTCCCAAGGTACAAAAAAGCAAAACTGTCGGATTAGGTCCGGTCTGCTTTCACACCTCCAAAAGGTCCGCACCAGGGTTCCTTTGGTCCGGACCGAGTCCGACCTTGCAGCTCGGTCTCGGTCCGCTTGTTTGGTCCGGACCAGAGTTTGGTGGTTTGTATTCAGACCAACCCAAAAGGTCCGGACCAAGGGAAATTTGGTTCGTTTGGTCGTTTGGTCCGGACCAAACAACGTAGGTGTGAATACGCCCTTAGAATAAGATTATGAGCCTGTCAGTGGTTAAAAACAAGTGGTTTACTTTGATGTAAATGATTTTCCCATACATTGTATAGCTGTTTTGTGGTTGCCATTTATAGCATTTCTAACTCAGTACTGGATCAATTCCAATCAAGTTTGTCCTTAGTAAATGTTTGGACCCAAAGAGATGGGTCCAAAATAGGGCTCAGGTTCAAAAAAAATTCTTTAATAATTTGTTCATGGCCATATTATGTGCAAAAATGAGGTCTGTGCAAAATTTTATGTGGTTATTTTACACTGACAAATAATAATAATAATAATAATAATAACAATAATAATAATAATAATAGGGCAGCATGGTGGTGTAGTGGTTAGCACTGTCACCTCACAGCAAGAAGGTCCTGGGTTCGAGCCCAGCGGCTGACGAGGGCCTTTCTGTGTGGAGTTTGCATGCTCTCCTCGTGTCAGCGTGGGTTTCCTCTGGGTGCTCTGGTTTCCCCCACAGTCCAAAGGCATGCAGGTTAGGTTAATTGGTAGCTCTAAATTGACCGTAGGTGTGAATGTGAATGGTTGTCTGTGTCTATGTGTCAGCCCTGCGATGACCTGGCAACTTGTCCAGGGTGTACCCTGCCTCTCGCCCATAGTCAGCTGGGATAGGCTCCAGCTTGCCTGCAACCCTGTAGGACAGGATAAGTGGCTACAGATAATGGATGGGTGGATGGATAATAATAATAATAATAATAATAATTTAAATTTATATAGCGCCTTTCTCAAAACCCAAGGTTGCTTTACAATTATAGGGAGAAAAAAAAAGTTCACCAAATAGAAGTTAGGATGTCATTCCAATGGTGTAGCAGCCACAGTCCCACAAAAACAAGTCCCACACCACTGGCACAGCCACCGCGCCGTTGCCGGGCAACATCACTCGGAACACCATGCCATGGATCCACAAAGCAAGCACAGACACACCGCCACGCAGAGCGCTGGTATGTCCCAAACCGCCTGCACAGCCGCCATGACGCCACCAAGCAACATTGCTTGGAACATCACGCCAAGCACTGCTGCACAGAGCGCTGGACAACCACCATGTTAAAATGAGCAACAAGCTCACTGCAGTCCATAGCTAGGCGCACAGGCATCACCCACGGCGAACCAAGGCCTGGAGGGAACCGACACCCAAAACTGGGTCCGGAGCTACACCACAACCATCGGACAAAACCACTCAAACAAAAACAAACATCAAACTACACCAGAGGTGGACAAAGTACCCAACTTCATTACTTAAGTCAAAGTACAGATCCCACTGGTCAAATGTTACTCCGATACAAGTGAAAGTTGTCCAGTCAAATTTTTACTTAAGTTAAAGTACTGAAGTACTTGCTTTTAAAAATACTTAAGTATTAAAAGTACATTTTCTGTCAACACATCGTTGTATTATTGCCACAATGCTTACAAAACCTAATGCTGCTACCAAAGACAGAAATGCGAATTCACAAAATGAATGCATGCTGTTGCATCATGGTGGTTCAACATTAAGCTAGCTAGACAGTGAAACTCCACCTGACATGCTAGCAAACTCTTTTCAAATTCAAAATCATATTGGGTAGCTAATGTTACCAGAAAAAAGAGATTTCTGCATTCTGTTTATTTTCCAAGATTATGCTAAAACATATTTCTGAAAGGACTTCAGATAAATTAACGTTATTCATGTTAGCATAACTCCGTGTTTACCTGCTAACTAATAGTGTCCAAGTTAACTAGCTATGTGTTAATGTTAGCC
Organism: Neoarius graeffei; assembly: GCF_027579695.1. NCBI lineage: Eukaryota > Metazoa > Chordata > Actinopteri > Siluriformes > Ariidae > Neoarius > Neoarius graeffei. Next base: position 17,233,057 of record NC_083580.1, read on the forward strand.
GTGGACAAGGCAATGGCACCTTGGTGAGCAAATCCATAGA